>NW_007258445.1:890048-892249 GCF_000164805.1 Carlito syrichta | reverse complement strand
GGGGGGGAAACTCAGAGATGCCATGCTGACATGTCGTAGTGACTCACAAAGAGAGACCCGCTGCCCCGCTGGCTAGAAGAGAACATGTCCCTTTGATGAGTTGGAGTTGAAAGGCTTTGGGGGGCAAGGAGGAACAAGGGCCCACGAAGGGCTTTGAGTGCCCGGTGGCGGGTCTGCGTTTCTACTAGCTGCTAAGAGGTATCAGGCGGCGGTGTTGGTCCATTGACTGTGGAGTCATTCTGTCCTTTTAAAAGCGTCCTGTGGCCTGGTACTGAGGTGGCCCTGCACGGGTGTCCCTGTCCGCTCTGTGGTGATGTCACTCTTCACGCAGGCCTCACGATTGCTTCCACGGTCCCCTCTCCTGCATCCCTGGCCGGGGCAGCCCCTCCTCCTGAGCCAACACTGCCCAGCGGGGTGGAAACCATCCTTCCACACATCCCGCAAGTCCCAGGCAACTTGAGTTTAATTATTCCCCGTGGGCGGCTTTGCCATTAGCAGGCTCTCTTTTAACACACCCGCACTGAGGGTGGAGTGTAGGGTTTCTCGGCTCACAGCACAATAACCCGTGTGCTGATATCCCATGGTTTATGTCACCGAGCAGAGGCCCACTTGCGGTCTCGGAAATTTGTTTAAGCATAAATTGCAAAGGAAGGCGTGGGTGACACACTAGCTAGCGAGCAAAAAGAGAGCTCAGGATACTCTTTAAAGAGTGGGTTTTCCTTAACGATTTTTTTTCTTTTTGCCTTCCAAGTGGAATTCAAAGAGATTTTAACCACCCTTCTGTTTTCCCCAATTTTAGCAAGCATTTATGTTTTATTACCCTGCTAAATAAATAACGTGGGCATAATGTATTTCAGGCTGGACCTTTCATGATGCTGAGAAAACTGTAACTTCACGATAAAGGTGCCGGATCTGAGTGTCCCCTGCAAGTTTCAGGCAACTGGAGGGTCGTGTGTACTCACGGTCAGAAGGAACCTCCCAAGGGGACAGTTGAGTCTCCTAGAAGGTTGTAGGCTGGAGAGCTGTGGAAAGAGCAGCGAAACCTTGGTGCTGGGTGTCTGGCATGGCATGCCCTGCGCCTCCTCACAGGCTAGAAAGTGAGCAAAACAGAGGAAAGAACTGAACCATTGATGGTTTTTTTTAATCAATATTTTTTATTATGATATTGTGGGGTACAGTTAAGGGTTAGGTATACAAATATGCTTCATTCAGGCACCCTTGTTGATAAGAAGTGTCTCCCCGTCCCTAGATATTCACTACCATTAATCCCATCTCCCTTCCCCTCCTCCCCATAGTTTCCCACCACTGTCAGTCATTTTCTTATAGTATTACATTGGATGCTCAAGGTCCACTATATATGCGTGAGAACATGTGATACTCAGATCTTTAGTGAGAGATCACTCAGTATTATAGACTCTAGTTCCATCCAGGTTGCTGCAAAATTCATGATTTTGTTCTTTTTTATGGCTGCGTAGTATTCCATCGGGTATATGTACCACATTTTTTTAATCCAGTCCCCTTTTGACAGACACCGCTTATGTTTTCAAAACTCACCCTGAAGTATACAGCATGAGAGAAGTGGCGTGGGCGCCACTGCTCTCCAGACGGCGTTGGGGAGGGCCTCTTCTCTGAGGTGAACCTGCCTGTCACACCAAGAGAGGCTGGGCCGCCTCCTCCCTGCTGGCCACTTGTGTCCTCCTGGGTGGAGCTTCCAGCTGATCCGAGAAACCCTGGATCAGGGTCTTGTGGGCCTGACCCTCCAGGACAAGATGTCCCTCTTAGTGGCGAGTCCTTGGCTTTGGGGATGCAGCTTGGCACCAGCTCCGCAAGCTGTCTTTCAAGCCCTTGACTCTGGCAAGCGAGGTCCCACTTGGCCGATTTTGTTTGCGCTGCATCTACTTTTGAGGACTTGGGCATAACCGTGTGGCCCGGGCTGCACACGTACCTCCTGAATCTAAACAAACAAAATGGAACCTGTCTCTGATGACGCCTCTTCTCCGTCAAAGCCCTCCCATGGCTTTTCATTGCATGCATGGTCAAGTTCAGAATTCAAGCCCTCACTCATGAAGCCTCCCTCATGCAGCTCCCGCAGACCACCAGCCCACACCCTCTCCACGCTTCCTCAGCTTCTCACCTTCCCTCAGTTTCTTTTTTTTTTTTGAGTTGGAGTTTCACTCTGCTGCCCAGGCTGGGGTGCAGTG
>NW_007258445.1:866723-890028 GCF_000164805.1 Carlito syrichta | reverse complement strand
CAGCCTTCCAAGGAGCCGGAACTACAGGCATGCGCTACCACGCCCGGCTCATTTTTGATTTTTTATTGTAGAGACAAGGTCTCGCCAAGATGCTTGGGCAGGTCTCAAACCCATGGGCTCAGGCCATCCATTCACCTTGGCCTCCCAAAGCATTGTGATGCTAGGCTGAGCCACCGCACCTGGCTATCTCTGTTTCTTAAGCATGCTTGCGGGCCGTCATACATTTCATACATACATGTCTCCCTCCCTCCCTCCCTCCCTCCTCCCATTTTTCCCTCCCTCCCTTCCCTCCACGTTGATGCAACACTGAGGGTCTCCAGCACCAAGCTGATTATGGAGGCTATGTAGAAGGATGAAATACACAAGGTCTATACCTCCTAGTTTATTCACTAGTCAGGAAGCCGGAAATGGGACCAATCAGCACAGAAGCTATTCTCTCTGTTTCATCTTGCAAACACTATCTCGTTCCTACATTTCAGGTCTCATAGTAAACATCCTTTCCCGAGGGGAGGCTTTGCTGACCCTTCCCCTGGGCTAGAGCCTCTGAAATAGGCTAAAGAAATACAACAGAGTCATGTTCGCAGAAATAAGACCTGGAGCGTTTGTGAAGGCCCGCTGGACCCTGTGGCTTGTGGGTTCTTCTTGCGCTCGCTCTGGTCGTCTTCCCTGGCGTGGTGATGTTTAGCTCCTGGGCCCAAGGCCGGGGTTCAGTGTGTGGATGAGCATCTGACATACAAGGGAGGGAAGGGGTCTGAAAGAGGTAGGGGAAGCTGCCTCAAATGTCTTACTCTGATGAAAGCATTCGGTCTTTGTGCAGGCACTGGGAAATGAGTATAGAGTGACAGGAGCACACAGACAACAGCATGGGACTCCAGAAACAGCCACTGAAATCCAGGTTCTGCCCCAGGACCTTTCTGTTTCCTCGACTATAAACCGCAGATAATCCAGGTTGGACAGTTGGATCTCACGTTATCGGAAATGCTTGAGCCCAGAGTGTTTTGGATCTCAGACTTGTTTTGGATTTTGGAATATTCGCATAATGAAATATCTTGGGATGGGATCCAAGTCTAAACACAAAATTAATGTATATTTCATACACCGCTTCTCCACGTAGCCGGGAGGCAATCTCACACGGTAACTTTAATAATTTTGTGCGTGGAACCAAGTTTGTATGTGCTGAAGCTTTGGAAACAAAGGTGTCACTCTCTCTGCCACCCATGGGGGCAATCTGTGGTGTCCTGTGGGTGCTCAAAAAGTTTCCTGTTTTGGATTTGGGGATTAGGAACACCCGACGTGTGGAAGCTGTTCCTTAGGACTCTTGGGAGACTTAAACGAGATGATCTGTGCAACACCATCAGCCCGTGACAAGTGACGCTCTCATTCTCCTGTGTTACAGTTGAGGAAAAGGCTCAGAAGGGGTGGGTAACCTTGGAAACTCGCAGTGCTAGAAACAGGCTTTCGCAGGTCAGTCCCACCTGGAGAGCAAGGGAAACACAAAAGGCCAATGGGTAGGTGCCCGAGGAGACTGAGTCTGATTGTCACAGCTTGAGCCTGAGATGCTGTCTATCTTCATGTCCACTTTCTGTGCATAAAGTTGTGTTTGATTTCTTGAGTCCCGAGCAGCTACAGTCTTCTGAATAACACATCAGATGGTTGCGTAGATCCCTGGGAAGCAGCAGCGTCTTCTGCTTAGTTTTAAAATGCTGTATGTCCAGTTGAGACAAGAAGATGAGGAAGGAATGACCTTGTCTTGTGCTGATAAATTGCTTTCCCCTACTGTACTTTTAGATAGACACATTTTACAAAATCTCGGCTTTCGTGTCTTTCCTTAGAAGGTACAAGAAGTCGTGGTTTAGCAGTAAGACGCCTATGTTAACCTGATACGGGTAAAATATATCTTTTAAAAATGTTTCCTCATTGAAGCATTGCTGATCTAACTGATGATTTAAGCATCGACTTATTGTCTAGATTTTTTTGCTTAGAGATTTTTCTTTTTACTCAGGGTTGTTCTTGCATCATCATGCGCTTTACGATTCTTCCTTTCTGTCTGTCCTTCACAGTCGCAGAGTAATTAGAAAGGACGCATCTATGTTTAGTGTCCTGCGGCACATCAACAGTGCTGGACAAGAAGACTTGGTGCCAGGATGATGGCCAATCTGTTCAACGCTAAGGTCCCCTTTCACTGAATTTCTAAGATGAGACAGAGACAAGGGCGCGTAAGAAGCTTTTTCTGGTCTTGGAAGTCTTAGAGTTTAGTGGCAAAGCGTATATCCATTGACAGATGTGCTTAAGAAAATGAAGATAGGTGGGGCTCGGTGGCTCAGCCTGTCATCCCAGCACTTTGGGAGGCCGAGGCTAGGGGATTGCCTGAGCCCGCGGGTTCGAGACCTGTCCGGGCAACTTGGCAAGACCTCGACTGTACAATAAATAAGTAAAAAATGAACTGGGCATGGCAGCACACGCCTGTCGTTCCGGCCCCTTGGAAGACTGAGGCGGAAGGATCGCCAGAGCCCGGCAGGTAGACGCTGGGGTGGCTGTGAGCGTGCCATGGTACTCCAGCCTGGGTGACGGAGTGAGACTTCAGCTCAAAAAAAAGGAAAACGAAGATAGACTTTGGGTGGTGAGACTATGAACATGTAGCACGATGTCCACCTTTGGGGCTCTAGAGACGGAATTCTTCTTAATGCTCAGCGTGAGTTAGCCGGGAAGCCAAGGGGAGAAGGGATGGCTGGGCCAAAGAGGCATCTGCTCACGCACAGGCTCAGGCCCAAGCCCCTGGCCTGAGTGTCCCTGATCTGGGGTGCATCCAGGTGAGCAATCTGATCAGTGCTTGTAGAGCTCAGTGGGAAGGCAAACGTCGGAGGACCCAGCTGGACGCAGCAGGAGAGGCCAGGGGGCGTGTCCTGAGCATCGCAAGACGCTCCTGGGCCTTCAGCCTGCCAGTGTAGACGGTCACTTTAGGACTTTAAGTACAGTGTAGACAGTCAAGGACTTTAAGCAGGGACTGACACGGCTTGGGTTTTACACAAGACAGCCACGCGGGCTCTCTTGGGATGGGTCTCCTGTGGATGCAGGGAGTCTGAGATAAGGGGCGTAGGAAGAGACAGGCAGAGGTGATGAGCAACTGACAGAAGAGCCGCGGAGGAAGTGGACGCGGCCGCGGGTGGCCGGACCTGGGGCCCAGAGAGCTCTAGCGGCTCAGAGGTGCAGAGAACAGAATGTCTCGGAGCTGGCCAGCCTGAGCTCAAGATGTCTCTGGGACAACTGGACAAACCAGTTTGCAGTTCAGAGCAGCCTGTGATAAGAGGCATTGTCAAGCATTGAGGGAGGATTGAGGCTTTGAGAATGGCTGGAAGAGAGCCTGGCGGCACTTAAAGGGAGACTAGACTAGGACCAAACTTGAGAAGCCTGGCATTTCCTCGGCAGGGGAGAACAATCCCAGGGAAGCAACCTGAAAACAATCCCAGGGAAGCAACCTGAAAAATCGGGAGGAGGAGACGGTGGACTGGGGAGGGCAAATCACAAGTGCCACGGGAGGCAGATGCCATTTCCGGGAGAGGACGTGGCTATTGGCGTCAGGGTCATCACTGTCACGAAGGTTTCATGTTTGCTCCTGTGCTTGTGTTTGCCCGTGTTGGAGATGGAAATAGGTATTGCATGAGTAGGGTCAGCAGGAAAAAGAAAGCCCTTTTCTTAAACTACGGAAAAATAGCATTTTCATGTGATTATAATACTTATAACAATCCTTTATTTTTTATTTTTTGGAGTCAGAGTTTCACTCTGTCGCCCAGGCTGGAGTGCAGTGGCATGCTCACGGCCACCACAGCCTCGACCTGGGCTCAGGCTATCCTTCCGCCTCAGTCTTGCAACTCGCTGGAACCACAGGCATGCGCCACCATGCCTGGCTGATTTTTTGATTTATTGTTGCCCAGGCTGGTCTCGAACCCGAGCTCAGGCAATCCTCTCATCTTGGCCTCCCAAAGTGTTAGAATTACAGGCGTGAGCCACCACTCCCAGCTATAAAAGTTCTTTGATTAATCATTATATATACGTAAAATTCATAAAAAAGTGTCCTCATAACCAGAGTCAATTGATTTTCACATGAATCCGTAAGATGCTCACTGAGATCTCTGAGTTTTCCTTTCTTCCCAGCTGGGAAAGCCATCACGCACTGGGGCTGGGATGTCCCAAGGCTCACTGATGCTGAGCTGCAGATCCTGGACCACACAGCATCCTGTCCCCAGCCCTGACCCCTGAAGCTGCGGGCGCCATGTCAGGAGTCCAGGTGTGACATGGTCCTTTACCGCGGACCCAAAACCTTCACGTGCGTCCTGCTGGCGATCACTTTCCTCCTAGCCCTTCAATTCCATACAGTTGCAACAATCAAAATATCAATTACCGTTTTATAGGATCTCATGTTCCATTTTTCAGATCTCTAACATTGCAGTCAGAGTCTGTTCTGAGGATAAGCTTATTTGGGAGATAGTTTCCAGGTGGCTAGGCCCTTGATTCTACCTACAAGGGCACCCACAGAAGCAAGTAAACTAGGAAAAACCTGTAACACAGTGGAAAGTACGAAGAGAAACAGACATCTGTCAGGACAGGGTATAACATTGGGAGACACTATCCCGACGAGATGGATAATCATCTCCATAAGACAAAAGGTGAAATCCGTGTTCTTGGCAGTGCCATGATGACACAACTCGAAACAAGCCATCTGCCATCCTGGGCCCCTAAACACGAGTGACATTTCTCTGTAAGGGCAAATCGCAGACAGCTTTTTTGTGTCATTTGTGCATGCGCCCTTCTCAGTAGACATTTACAGCACCCGGAACGAAAGAACCTCCCACTTCACCCTCAGTTCTCTCAGCGGCCTCGACGGCCTCTGCCGACGCCAGTCTTTCCTCTGTCCCTGCTGGCTCGGTAGAACCCCCTGGATGTTGGCTTAACTTCCAGCAGCTCATTCTGGAGCGACCCGCATTCCTGTAGTGTGGGCTTTCCATTTTGTGGGATCCGTTCTCTGTCTGCCTTTGAGAACACGAAGGCTATAAGCGCTCTCCGCCCACCCTCTTTCTAGATTTTAGTAGTTTCCTCAAACTCTTCTTCCAACCAGTTCTCCTTTCCTCTTGATGGCCCCTTCCATTCTACAACAGTTGAGAAATCACTTTGTATCCCTGAGACTAGGCGCTTTCGTGTCTTCCTTCCTCGGCCTTGGAGGAATGTGGAATAGGGGCTTGACAAATGATTTTCAAATGATTCGTTCCAATAATCACATATTTCATTTATTATTATTTTCATTTCCAGACCAGCTCCTACATGTCTTTTTAAGATCTCTTTTTAAAGGATTAAAATGGCTATGACATAAGCACGAAGCCACTCTGTCCTGAAATGGTGTTTCAAACTTATTTTCTCAGACATGCATTGCTACCTACTACGAACAGACCGCTGGGCTAGGCATGGAGAGACAGAAGAATGGGGAGGAACCTGTCTCCAGGAAGGATGGAGTCTAGCAGGGAATTCGGGATGATGAAAATCTCACAGTTTATCATGAACACTCTTGGTGCATTAATAGGTTTCTTCACGAGAACCAAAGCAATTTAATTCATTCTTATATACTCAGCAAACATTTCTAACTCCTAGAAAGACACCGGTGTTTTACTTACTTTTTTCCCCCTCAAAGTCTTCATTATTCTTTCTGCTTTGCTTAAAAAAAAAGTATTTTCTGGTGGAAAATTAGCATACACAAACTTAAACCATGCATGTGTCTACTTAGAGAAGCAAAACCTTCATAAAATAATGCAAATAATGTATCAGCATACGGTATCATAAAAATTAAAAGAAATTCCAGGCATGCGTTTTGAAATCTTCCTATTAACTTAACAACTCTGGAAACAGAGTACTTATTTTGAAGTTCTATCCTGCGTGAGTGGGAGACTGTTCTGTAGTTGATAAATGAAACACTGCCCACTGGAGTTAGAATTTACAACTCAGAGTTGAGACTCAAATTGAGACTCTACAGTGTGGAAAAGGACACAGCACCTCGAATGCACCAGTGAGTTTATTTCCAAATGGGTGAACACAACTTTCCTGATTTTCTTGTTCAGCTGCTCAGTTCAACAGCATACCTTTTTCATTACTGTGGAGGAAAGATCTCCAGCTGCTGTTTTTATCGGGGGGATCCTCCTTCTCCCTGTCCTGTGGGAATTACAGTGGGGAGTCCCTGTGCAGCTCTGTGGAACGTCTCCCAGAATTAGGGACACCAGCTCATAACGTGGACTGGAGGAGCAACCACAGCTCTGGCCACTTGGGGCCAAACGGAGAAAGAAGTACTGACCAAGCGGACATCCTCAGCCCTCCCAAGCGTGTGTGTGTGCATTCGAGCTCTGTCTTCATCTGACTCGCTCCGATTAAATGCTTGGGAAACAACATCATCAGAGGGTTACTTCTGGGAGGACGGGGAGGCTCGGTGTTGGCTCCCTCGGAACAGATAATTTTAGTGATTGAAAGAGACGTCTAAATCAACAGAGGTAAAACAGACCAGTCCGCTCAGCAGTGGGCTTGCTGGGTTCGGCATGAATTCACTTTTGTGGTAGCCTTGGGATTTCACTTCCAGCATGAACGACGTCTGTGGCTAAATATAATTCTCCTAAAATATCTCTGCTCTGGGCCCGTGGCGAGATAGCATCTTGGCCTCTGTATTGTGGCGGGCTGACATCTGCCTCTTTCCCATGAAGAAAAGAGCCAGCCTCCCCTATGCAGGACTGAGCGGGACGGTATCGTGCAGCCTCCCTGTCTACTGAGATACACTCCTGATAAGGTGGTGAAACAGGAAGTCGAAACAGCTCAGGAAACTGAAGGCTGCTCCTTGCTCCTTCTGTCTGGGACCCATTCGTTTCCATGTTGGAATTTTACTTCGAAGGGCTTTTTTTTTTTTTAAAGTACAGGATGTACTGAGTTCTGAGTGACACTTAGGTTTCTTTTCTGTGGGTATTAAATACGTGCGAAAATGTCAATGTTTTTATTTGTGTTAACACTCGGAGGTCAGAGCAAACACTCAGTAACATGAGAGAGGGTATAGGGCCCAGGTTCCGGCATGTCTGCAGAGAACCCAGCAGAGCGTGCTTGCAAGGGAAATCGCCCTCGTCTCCATCTAGAAATAATTTCTAGATCATATTGATGATTTCAGTCCAAATCAGTGAGGTCGATTTAACCTGTTTGGATAACTCCTGACACCGATTTTCTTATCACAGTTTTAAGTGTTTCTTCTGCTTCATGTGTCTGACTCAGGGAAAGATCTGACCTGTGACCCTGGAGAGGATATTAAGTATTGTATTTCTGCTAAAGATCGTGTTAAGTCTTTTCCCCATATTAAATGATAAAACAGAAAACGAATGCTTTCCTGAAGGCCACTTTCCTCGGCTCACGCCCATCGTTGAATGGAATTTGGTCTATGCCTCAGAGTGCACCACTGCTGAACAAAGGGATGTGACCATCACTTTTTTAAAAGGAGAAACCCAAACCTGGGCAGACATAACTTCCTTAATCTTGCCCGCATGGTTATCTTTCTGTTAGGAATGTGTCTACATTTTCTCTATAATAGTATGTGTGGAGATTTTATCCATAATAATCGATGCTATTTTCATCGAAGTTTTATAATTTTGACGATGATAACCTATTCTAAATTATAAATATTTGACTTTCACTATTTTCCTTGAATTTGCATATATGTTAAGGAATTTACCTGTGTATGAAAATTTGCATTTTTCCTAGTATTCCAACTTTTTGGTGAGACTTGTAATTGCCTGGGTCCAGTCAAAGAGTTCCCTCCATGAAAACCAATGTACTTGGTGGGGTTTTCTGCCCGTGCCAGCTCTGGCAAGTCACCCTCTCTCTTCTCCCTTCTTTCTCTAATAAGCTTTGTTTGAAAACTTAAAAAAGAAAGAAAGAAAGAAAACCAATGTACTCTTTAGTTACTTACAGCCCTCTCCACCCCCCAACTACTAGTTTCAACACCAAGACTCTAACACAGTGAACTAATGATGTCTGTAGGACAGTTTCTTTTTTAAAAAGGTCAGATGTAGGGTCACATGGAACTTTTAAATCTGTACAAGAAATGAATTACAATCTTTTTTGTTTGCCCTTAACTAATCATTATGCAACTGATGTTAGCAGATCTGATCTAACAGGATTTTAATCTAGAAACTGGCAGCATTTATCGACTTCACAGCTACAATTCTTTAACCTCATATCTCTTGGCCAAATGAAGATAAAACACAACCATAATTTAATAAAGAACAAAGTAGTTTAATTTGAAGCAACATTAGAAAAACAAATAATTCTCTAAGGTAAAAAGTTATTGGCATTATGGCTAGAGTCTAAAGCATTTCTAACGATTCACTGTGAATAGTCTAAAACTGTTTTAAAAAGTGCTTCTAGAAAGTGATCAAATGATTTAACATTAGAATCACAATTGTTTTTGAAGACTTTTCCTCCCCAACCGTGGGTTTACGTGACAAGTTGCTGCTGTCTTTCATTTCTTGTGGATGTGGAAGACAATTTTAAAGACAGATTCTTTGAGCGAATCAGTCAGTAGTGGGTAGATGCTAACACCACTCATGTAAGTAGGGATCCTGGAAGGACAAGTACTTAAAAGCCATTTAGTAGGTTTTATTAAAACATAGCATGTTTTATTAAACATACTAGCATGTTTCTAGTATGTTTTATTCCAGCATGTTTTATTAAAAACAATTTTGAGCCGGGCGTGGTGGCATGTGCCTGTAGTTCCAGCTACTCGGAAGGCTGAGGCAGAAGGATTGCCTGAGCCCAGCAGGTGGAGACTGCGGTGGCCATGAGTGTGCCACTGCATTCCAGCCTGGATGACAGAGTGAGACTCCAACTCAAAAAAGTAAAATAAAAACAATTTTGAAGCCACATGTATACATTTGTGTGTGTGGAGTGTGTGTATGTAAGACACACAAAGTCAAATTTTCTACGTTGGGGCTGCATGTCTATTCATAGACATAGAGGTCACCTGTGTGTAAAGCAAACTTTCAATTGTGCGAAAACAGTCCACTTTTTTTGGAGAAGGAGTGGAGGATGGAGATTGACTATGATGAAGAGGATTTGTGCAAGCAATTTACAGGACTCTGAGATATCTGATCATGTCCAGATCAGCTGTTGCTTGTTACCTGGAACTGCACCGTAGACCATCGGCACCACAGCATCTTTGCTTCCATCCTTGGACCTTGGGTGCCCAGGCCATTCAGTCACACGTCCTCGTCCCTGCACCCACTACTCCTTCTTGGTGCTTGCAATGGCTGGCCGTGTGGAAAACACTAGAAGGCTCGTGATTTGCAGCGGGGGGAGTCAGGCCAGGAGCAGGAGGCGCGGGATGTGAATATGCAGCTAGGAATTTTCATTAACAGAGTCTCTAAATTACAGCAAAGAGATGAAGAGAAAAGTGCCATTCGCGATCAAAAAAAAAAAAAATATACACGAGTTATACAAATAGACAACACCGTTTGTACTGCTTCTTGCGAAGCAGTTTTCTTAATTTGCATATGTTTGTGAACAGAGTGGACTCCTGTGGTTTGCGTATTCAGTGTCCACGAGCCTCGGAACTATTCGAACTATTCCCTTTTCGCTTTTGGGTGTAAAACTGTACACCTGTTGTTAGATGCAGGATGCATGTTAACTCAGCCCGTCCGCCTCAAGTGACGAAATGCTGGCTCTTTTTTTTTTTATGTTGGTTGCTTTTGTGTTTACGCTAACTTGATGGAATGTGACCTGCCACCCAGCCCTCTCATGACTTTCCAGCCACCGTGCTGATGCAGAGATGTATTCACATGGACTCAAGGATGATGGTGAAGCATTAGCTTGTTCTTTTGAGTACCTGTTGGAAGTGATGTTGAGCAAGTGATGAAAATGGAGACAGTAGACAGGGTGGATCACGTGCCAGGAATGTTCCGTGGCTCTTGTTCCAAGGCTGAGGGAGGTCCTGGAAGAGGCAGGGCTGCCTTCCCTGCCTCACTGTCCCACGACTGTTACTGTCCTCGTGTGGGCTGGCCTGTCGCTTTCAGCGCTCCCACACAATGCACAAAAACACCAGCATGTTTGGAAGGAAAGTCTCACGCTTCGCCCAAGCGAGTCCTTCAACAGTCACTGCTGTGAGCGTGACCTGTGGGGAGGCCATGGCACTAGTGGGAAGCCACGAAGCTGGACAAGCAGCAGAACAGGACTCGCAGAGAGAGGCTCCCCCGCAGACGGGAAGATGGCTCCTTCGTGAGTGGAATTCACATCCACGCCATGTGGCCAGCTGCTTGGGAGCGTTAAAAATCCCTTCACTTAAGCCGTTGAAAGCTGCAGGGAAGACCAAATGTTTTCCATCTCAAAACACATTTTACTTAGCTGTGTTTTGAAAGCTGTTATCTAAACATTTAAAAAAATACTGCATATTTTAACATGATTCCTTCCTTGGGTGCAGTCGTCGTAATTTCAATTAGGAAAGAGAGTGAAAAAGGTAAAACGAAAAGGCACATTTTATTCTCCTACCTTCTTGTTTATCTTTCCTCAAAGCCCTTGAAGGACATAAAACAAGGAAATAAAAAAGTCAGCAGCATACAGTTTTGCTAACTTATCTTGCGAACATTTAACATTATGCCTCGAATTTCGTATGGTACATAAAGTGTTTCGCCTTGCAAGATCGTGTATACACACTTCAAAAAAGCCAGCGGGGCAGCTCAGTAAACGTAATGGATGTGTGACAGCAGATCTTTAGATCTCTTGTATTTAGCATGACAACTCTGGGTTCTGGGGTGCTTTAAACATGATATCTAAAACCGCGTTTTTTTCTTTCCCGGTGATGAAAAACATAGACTAATTACACACTTCTCATATGCTTGGACCATCCGGTGCAACTGCAGCATTCGGTTATTTTGTAACTCCGCTTGTCACTGAAATTAATCAGTTTTACAACTCGGTTTTCATAGCGTATTTCCATGTTAATTCTCGCCAGGATGCATGCTCACTTGGAGCGTTGTCACGCTTTGGAAGTGTTTGTCAGACGGCACAGTACACAGTTTACTTCCGTGAACGGTTCTAAGAGGTGGCATCACAGATGCTTCCGATGATAGGCGTCGCTGTGTGTCCTGCCGAGGTCTTTAAGCACCTCAGTAAGCAGTTTCGAAAGACATTTTGAAACAAGAGAGCTGACGTACCTTCAGACCCACTTTTTAAACCAGCTTATTTTCTGTCAAAACCTGTGTTGACTGTTGTGTATTGAAACCGATGTCAGGACACATGGTTGGCCCTTGCACCCAGGATGCAGACCACAAGTGGTTTGGGGTGATAAAAGCGCAAGGAAGTTTAAAGCAGTGCAAATAATCAGATGAGGAAGCAGATAGCAAGGGTAGGCATGCTAGAATAGAGGGAACCCCCCCACTCAGAACCCCAAATGACCTTCCCTGGGCTGGGAGGCATAAATATGGTTTCGTGACATCATGTTAAAAATCTAATTCAGTTTTTGAATTAGCATCTGTATTATAACATAGATTCATAGTTGCAGACAGAAAAATAAGAAATCGTTTTGCCTTCTTATTTATTCTTACCCTTATGCTTTGATGGAAGTCTAAGTGAGGAATGTCAGATGAGGATGGATAATATGTTTTCCAGGGTCACTTTTGAGAGCCTTGGTAGGTTGGCATTTTACCTCCAAGAGGCACCTCTCTTCCCTGTCTTGAGTACTGAATTTCTTTTTCTCATGTATTTTCTCCTAAAGGCTACAGTTAAAATACGTGTCATCAGCCAGAGAGGAACTGAAAAGAATTGGCGTGATGATACAAACCAAGCACTGGGCCATGTCTGTCCCTGCTTGTATGACGACTGGGCCTGGGCCAAGTCGTGTCGCTTCCCTGGTTTCCATTCAATTCCTAATGTGCAGCATAGATGATCTGGTGTCCCTGGCGTCTACTTCAGGCTAGAAAATGCCGCCCCTCCCCCATGGTCCTTCCTCTAGTCATCGAATATTGATTAGTAAACTGAGGTTAAGGGTCCTAAGCGTCCTTGTCAGTCGGTGGTCAGCTCAGAGTGCCCCTAAATGCCAGCCCCCAATAATCAAGCCAAGGTCTCTGGCCTCTGAACAGACCGGGCCTTCAGGTGATAATGTCTGAAGTAGAGAAGCGTCAGAGTGCGGGGTCAGATGGCTCAGGGTTGGAATCCTTTCTTTGATACAAGTCACGTTACTTTGAGGGAGAGAGACGGGGGGGGGGGGAGATAGAGAGGGAGGGGAGGAAGGAGCGGGGGGGGGAGATGGGAGATGAGGAGGGAGGGGGAGAGAAAAAAATCATGTTTGCATCCAAGCCTCTTGGCTCTCACAGCAGCCTTTCTCCAGGTTCTGCTCATTGAAAGCGAGTCACCAAGTCCAGCGCATGTCCAAGGGGAGGAGCCTCAGATCACTTTTTGAAGGAGCGGGGATTCGTTTCAGACTTCGTGAACACGTTTTAAGATCACTGCAGGTGGGCATTCGGCCTATTTGTCTTCTCTCTTGACCATCAACGTGATACCTGGGACGTGGAAAGGATAAATGAGTGAGGGGTTTATCTTTCACCCGTGACCACTAAATATCTTTTAATCAGAAGAAAACATCACTCCTCTTTTTCTGTGCTTAACCATGTCCTCTGAATTCTGAATGGTGGCCTCAGGGAATCTGTAAATGTCCAGGTCAGGCCCCCTTGGAGGGCGGTGTCTGGGAAGTATGTAAAAACAGGGTTGTCCCTCCCCGGCTGTTTCTGAGCTCTGCCGTCAGCCCCTGTGCTGGCAGCCCCTGTGCTAAGGCATGCTCTCCCAGGAGCAGTGATGGGTTCACCAGGGTCCCTCTGGGGTCCGTTCCCCATGACCATCGGGTGACCACAGGGTGCAGGGTCTCACCAGTGGCCAACCCAGTAGGTTTTTCCGTTGGGTTTTAGAGTTCCTTAAGGGCAGGGACCATGCCGTAATTACCAGGGTCCACCCAGTGCCGGATGACGTGCCAGGATATGGAAGATCCCAGTAAATGCTGGTGGAACACCTTGAACTCAGGCGGTTGCCACATTGAGTTCACGGTCCCACTGTTTAACATGACTCCTAGTCAGCAGAGCACATTTCACACTCGGAACTGTATCCCCCGCTTCAGAAGTCCTCTGGATTCACTCCGACGTCTCACTCTGTGTGTTGTCTTCCTGACCCATGAATGTGTCTGTCATCTTCTTTCACCAGATTCTGAATAGATCTTTGAACAGCCTATTTCAAATATGGACAGCAATGCCATCCAGTCTTCATCTCTATCCAAGGCTTGTCTGTTTGTTGAGTTGGAGTCTCACTTCATCACCCAACTGGGGTGCAGTGGCATGCTCACGGCTACTTCAGCATCGACCTGCTGGGCTCTGGCGATCCTTCTGCCTCAGCCTTCCAAGTAGCCGGAACTATAGGCACACACTACCACGCCCCGTTAATTTTTGATTTATCGTAGAGATGGGTTCTTGCCAAGTTACCTGCGGGTTCAGGCAATCCACTTGCCTCGGCCTCCCAAAGTGCTGGGATGACAGGCTGAGCCACCGAGCCCAGACAGGTTTTTTTTTTTTAATACGTGTCAGTCCTAGAATTATGAAGATTCTTGTTTCTTGTCATGTGCTTTCTTCTATCTATCTCCAAAAAAATCCCTTTTGTGGGAAATACCTTCCTGGTGAGATTGGGGTTCCTAGCTTGGGGGAGACATATGGGAGCTGTGTCTTGCCACAGGTTGGTTACTCCTCCCTGGGTCTGTGTTCCCACTTCTGGTTTCAGAAACAAAGTGCTTCGCCAGTGACCGCAGATAAGTCGGGAAAGAGACACGTGTTTCTCTTCTGATACAAGATGTCTGTATAAAAACCAACAACAGAAACCATAGCCAGCATCCCTACAGCAGGCCCGACCCTGTGCTAGGGGCTGGACTCAGTTTAACAACAGCTTGTGCCTGCTGGGCGCTGATTAGGCGATGGACACTGCAAGGTGCTGTACACAGACACCACCACTCGGCCCGCTCGGCAGCCCCGTGAGATGCTTGCTATCATGATACCCACTTTACAAGCGACGAGACTGAGATGATGACTGGCTTCCGGCTGTCACTCTCCAGATGGAGGTGTGAGAGCAGCTCTCTCAGCACCGCATAACTAGAAGCAGACTCCATCAGGCTCCAATGTGGGGGCCACGGTCCCACAGGAAGCTGGGGGCCACAGCGGCCAGGTGAGGGCCTGTTGGCAGAGAGGGAGCCTGTGGTCCACAGGGCCCCAGAAGGAAACGCTTCTCACCTCACCACATGCAGCCATTGCCATCCCTGCAAGAGTCCGTAAGGACCAGGAGGTTTGAGATGGCAGACCAGCGGCACCGTGTCCTCGGTGTGGGTGACCTGTGAAGCTGGGGTATCCCTTGGACCACACACAGATGGTCAGGGCAGTGAACGATTTGTGCAGTGTTGGTGTGCACCCCACAAACACCAAGGATAAAGAACACACAGTTGGTCTCGATTACTTGTCACTGTGGTGGAGTGTTTTTTAAAACTGAGACTGGACCCAGTGACTTTACATCTTACAGAGAGCTCAGGCTCTGTGGTGAGCAAGTGGCTGAAATCATGGGAAGTCCAGACCATCTCCAGCTCAGCTCTTGGCTGTCCAGTGCGGGCATGGGTCACCAAGGTTCCCCGGGCAGCGGAGGAAGCGGGGTGTGCACACAGAGGCTGTAGGGGTGAAACATCCATCTCTCTGTGCCCCAGAGCCACCCTCAATGGAACAGGATACTCAGAATACAAAAGGCAGCTACTGAGGAGACAGACAAGGAGGCATCTCCATCCCATGCTCTTCCTGGGTAAAGGCTCACCTGTCTCTCCTCGCTCTCACCTCCAACCTCCCTCCTTCCCTCTCCCTTCCATCTTTCCTCTCCTTCCCTCTTTCTCTGTCTCTCTCTTCCACTCTCTTACCCTCCCTCCCCCTCTCTCTTTTCCACCCTCCCTCTCTTTCTGTTTGCAAGAGTTGAATATTAGTAAGGTGAACGTGCACATGTTGTGACTTTACTGTGTTTTCCAAAATTAAAATTTAGCAAAATATATTTTATAAAGAATTCTGCGATGACTTTCTTAAAATATTGCAGCACTGATTCCCGAGGAGGTATGTACAGAAAACGATATACATTGCATGGCAATTTCTGCAGAGACCACCACCACAGTATCTTAAGTTACATAGCTGAAGCACTTAGTGCATCCCTGCAATGGCATTCATCAACCATTTTTTTATTTTTGGAGGACTCAGGAACTTCCCTAGCTGTCATGAGTAGAAGTGAGGCGAGTACACAGCTGTGTAAGACACAGGTAATATTAGACAGAAGTTCGAGTTCAAATTAAAAGTCATCTGTGGTCATCCCAGCCTCATCTCCCTGGGCTCATAATTCCAAAGTTCTCCACTTGTTGGGTCCCGTGGTTTATTTACAAGTTGGTAGTTCAGGTCAGATGCAGAGGGCAATGGTGTGTGAATCAGGGAGCCTGTTCTTTTTCCCTCCTTGAATGTTTCCATCCATGTCCCTCCTGGTTCCCCTCCTTGGCGTAGGGCACTTGGACTCAATCTCCAGCCAAGAACCACATGCAACACACAAACACCTTCGAGAATCTGTTTCTTGGAAGTTGAACAGTACTTAACTCTGGAGTTTACAGACAGGCTATATTAAGATTTTATTCGAAGTTGAAGAATTGACTCAACAAAATTTACAGAAAGGTATTTCCAAAGCCACAGCAGAAATCAACGTGGGTATTTTCACAGTGATTGAGAGATTTTACGGGTACTTTAACCACTACTGGGCTATCTGGACAGTTTGCCATCTGGATGTACCATAAGATGTGGACACCCGTCCCACGGATTCTAAGCCGAACCCATTTTCAGGCTCTGCAGAGGTGGTATCTTATTTTTTTAAGTTTTTGGCTGCAGTCATTGATACGATAAAACGGAATTTTAGGATTTCCAGCAAAGACAAATGTTTCATTAAGTCACTGACGAGAACCCCACATGCTGATCGCCTCTCCTGTGAGTGAGACGTCACAACCAGGCGTGGGGAGCATGCAGCCCCCACGTCAGAGCCCTGAGTGCAACAGTGACTCGGGGGCCAGACCCCCCTGTCTCTGCCCTCCCGGGGGACCTCCTGGGTGAGCCAGAAGTAAGCCCTTTCGATGGAACACAAATGAATCACAGCCATGAGCGCTCTTTCCAAAGAATGCCAGTGGTCGCTTCTGCGACATGTCCTTCTCCTCAGGATGCCAGCCACTCATCTGGCAAGGCCTGTGGCTCATCCAATGCCTGTTGTCATGTGCGCCATCTGATTCAACGTCCTCTCGGCGGTTAGACAGCCATGGGCAGGCACCCCACACGCATCCAGGGTCAGGAGCTGGAGGAAAGGCAAAAGCTCCCATCCCAGCGTTCCCCTCTGGAGACGGCCCTGCTGCGTTTCTTTCTGCTGGGGAAGCACAGATCCAGGCCACACCGGGTCTTGCTAGGAAAAGCCTAAGGAGTGTAAAGCATGGTGTGTCAGCATGCCTGTGGTTGAAGCTGTGTTTCAGGAGGACATCTAAGGGAAGAAGGTAGGGAGAAGCGGGTTGGTCTTGAAGTTGCGCATTCCTTTGGAAGGTTCACCCATCACCGTCATCACTGCTCACAGGCCAAGGAGCAATTGGCCGTGTTCACGGATAACCCCCTTTCTTTGTGAGTTCTGTAGACCTTCTAACACTTTCTAGGTGAGTGAAAAGCTGAAGCTTCATCTTGTCTTTATGTATGTATGACTATTTTGTAGAGACATTTCTGATCAAGAGTCAAAGTCAGTCCATTGATTGAAAAATAGATATGGGGAGTATTTATGCTTTGCTAAAGCAGACACAAAGCAATAGAACGCTTTGTTTCCAAAAATGCTTCCCATGGGCGTTCCGGTGGGAGGGGAGAGGGTCTCTGGGATGCTAATTACTTGGGGTGAATCTCGTTGGACACTCCCAGTAAGCTTTGTTGCTAGGGACTTCTTGGACTTTTCACCTCGTGGTCTTGGGGCCTTTGCTACTTGCGGCTCCCCCAGAGGCTCCAGGAGATGCTACTTTCACTTCAACTGGCCCTGAGCACATTTTCAGGGAGTGCCTGCTAGTAACTGGCCAGTTAGGAGGGGCGGTGTGAGAGACGTTTCTTGCCATCATACAGTTGACAGGTGGACTGGCTGACAGCAGAGGTATCCTGAATCACTTTGCCTACAATGACTACCTCGTGAGTAGTTTTCATAAGAAGTGCTGTAGAAATTTCACGGAGGGAGCCCTGAGCGCCCTGTGTGAGCTTAATGAATAGAACCAGCACATCACCTTGCGTTCTGCTGCGTATCTCCTGGGTGCTGTGAACACCAGAGGCGAGAGGAGAGAAGGACCCACCTGGGCACGGTTAAGGACCAAGGGCTTCCACTCCTGTGCCGGCCGTTCACCAGTGAAGGCTTGTGCGGAGGAAACCAGCAGGAAATGGGCCCGAAAGGTTCATCTGACATTAAATCCTAAAGGAGATGGCATTTGGGATTAGGGGATCTGATTTTCTAGAAAATTAGGATCCACTGGGATTTTTGTTTATGTGGCTTTTGTTTTTTGGTAAGGTAAAAAAAAAAAACATTGCTATTGCCTCGTTATTATTTCAGGAAGACAAATGTGTGGTGCAAAAATGCCACAAAACATCAGGCCTAAAATGACCAGGACCTCCACTAGGCCAGTCACAGTGGGCAGGTGAGGACCCTAGAGAAACAATGCAGCAGATGGGCTGAGCCAGTGACTATTCACTGGGGACAAGGAAAGGAGGGAGTCCAAGGTGTTGTCCGGGGTCTGTACCCAGGTGAAGGCAGACATCGGTCCAGAAGGAAATGTGGGCTTAGGGGACCGCAATACGGCAATACAGGGCTCCTCTGGAGCTGCAGGCATGGCGAGAATTTCTCTCTAAATCCCCAAAAGAGAATTATCACTGCATCAATGGATTCCTAAGAAGAGTAGTGTTATGTGGTCGAGTCTCCTTGGATGTCAGATGTAGCCATTTCCCGTACATTTGGCCATACCCAATTCACTCTTGCAAGGAAGTTCAAAGGCCGCTTAGTTGGTGATGAAAAGTTGCTACTGAAGATGTCGGTGCAAATGAAACTTGATTCCATCCTTAAGAATCTTACAGTGGTCCTCAGAAGGACAAGACCACCATCCCAGACACATCTGTAAGGCACTACTGTGATCTGGAAAGGAGATGCTGAGGCCTTGGGGTCAAGGATGGAAATGTCCTGGGCAGCAGGAAACAGCAGGGCATGAGCGAAGGGGACTTTGAAGGATGGATATGATTTTGTCCAAGATAACAAGGGCGGCCTGAAGTATAGGTGAGCACGTGGCACGACGGCAGTCACAATGATGATAGCAACACCAGTAACAATAGCTGTTTTCTGTTGATGCTGGGTTGTGTCCCACGCATGCTCCTAAGTGAGTCACACACGTCGCCTCATTTAATTCTCAAAAAACGGAATGAAGTGATGCTGAATCATTAGGCATGTGGAGCCCACCGAAGGATGCTGAGCAAGGGAATGAGTCACAGCGGGGAGCTGCGGGATTAACATTGTGGCGTGTAAGCTGATGGGAGGGTCAGTGGTGGTCAGGAGCTCTGTGAGGAGGTCGTTGCAAAGTTTCAGACTCGAGGTGACAGGCCTCCAAGCTGGGCATTCAAACCAGCGGAGGATGAAAATCAAGGACGGACCTGATGCAAGTCTTCAACAAGCATCTGTTGATTACAAGTTTTGGCCAGGCCTGATGGCAGACTCTGGGCAAGAGAAGCAAGTCAGATAGACCCAACTCCTGCCCTCCTGACACTGGGAGTCCACCCGGAGACACTGCCAAGGAGACATTTCCTAGCCGTGACAACTAATACCTACCCAGAACTCGTCTGGGTGTGTGCGCGTGTGTTCCTACCCCAGTCTTTAGGCACTGGACCTCAGTGGCATTCTCCCTGTGCCTCAGAATCCTCCCTCCTCCTGACTGGCAGAGAACACAGTGGGTGGAAAAGAACAAACTCAGCTGCAAACCAGACAGACACCAACATCTTCCGGGGAAGCACAGTTTGAGAGAGAAAAAACATTTTTCTGAAAATTCTTCTCCTTTAAGGTCAGGGTAAGGATGGGGGCAACTGACCCCGGAATGGGAGAAAGAGGATACAAAAATACTTGTACTCTGCCATCCCCAAAGCCGAGGCCAGACTGCCTTCCACATTGTGCGAGTCTGCAAGTTTACTCTAACCTGTGACATACACACAAATACTCTGAAACTTGAGAGTATTTTGACCTGTTCCCATGAACTCAGAGCAATTCATACTCACGTTTCCCCATTTATTTTCCCAACACTCATATTAGGCTGATATTATGAAACTTTCAGGGAAACCGGCTCAAAGGTTAAGTGATGTACCCAGAGGTGCACACTCGGAGCAGAGCCAGGAGGAGAAGCCAGCCCCGCAGCCTATCTCCCCGCCAGATTACCAGTCTAACAGCACGCTTAAGCGGCGTGCCCAAAGCCTCGGGGAAGACGCTGACCCTGGAGTTATTGCATAATGTGCTAAATGCTGTCTTGAAAGACTGAAGTAATTAAAATTAATAAAATAATGGAAAATCAATTCCTCCCAGAGTTGGGGTTAATTCCAAAAGCATTTACTACCTTGGTTCTTTGCTCTACAGTCAAGAACAATGAGAGAGTTGGCTTTTTGAGACGAGTGTAAGTCAGGTTATCCTCTATAAAATACGAGGATAAGGGTGCGTTTTTCCTTGGTGACATAAAAATGCCCAGGGTCTGAACAACTGGATTGGTGTGTTATGTAGTTCTGAGACTATTTCTCGGTTTTTGTGAATATTTGTTTGCTCACAAAATGCGTCTGGGTTCTGTAGTTTTACGCATCCACATTGGGGAGTAAACATCTCTACTTTGGGGAGGGGGCAAGTAAGGAGGAGAAAACAATGGCGTTTGTCTTTATTTCCCTACCAACGCTTCACTCTATTTTATCACAGTTCTTTCATTTAAACCTGGTCTACATTTGTTGTCCGTGTGCTTTAAGCACTCAGCATAAGAGCTTGGGACCGAAATACATCAAAATAGCCCAACAAAAAATACTTTAAATGTGGCAACCTTGATTGGAGTTTAGGAAATAAATCTTTGAGTATAATAATTTATTCACTAGAGCCGTTGTTGCAGCAAAGTATTTCATCTTAGTTTCCAAAGAGCTGCTCGTCATCACTAAATATATCTAAAATCGAAGCAAAATAATAATAATAATAATTCACTTTCACTCTGGCCAGATAGATGATAAAATACTCAACTGTTAAGGTCTGTCTTCTGCACTTTTTAAAAAAAGATCAGATGGGCGATTACGGATGTGCAGCTAATTAAGGGGAAAGGAAGCAGGTAGTGGTGTGCGGGGGAACTCCTGCATTAGTGGCTGAGCTGAAGCCCGTGCAGCAGGGACAAAGCGGCGCTAATTCTGCACGCACACAGGGCCGTCCCACCAAGACATGGAGATGTGTAGGAAGTCAGCCCTCCAGCAGTCCTGGCAAGCCAGACTGACCCCAGCAAATGAAAATAATCAAAAGTAATTAGAAGCGTGCTGGACTACTCCTCGGAGAGCCGGGCGGGAGAGTCAACATGCCTGAATCCTCGAGCCCCTGCGAAGGCCCATGTCTGAGCTGTTAGGTGCCCTGACCCTGTCCACATAAAGACGTGATTTATGAAGTGCAGGCCACAGCAGCAGGGCTTCTGTCTTCTCCTGGAGAACCAAATTACCGAGGTGGAGATTAACATGCTTTCAGTCAGGCCCATTTCCAGACCCAGGGAAATTTTTTATTTACATTTTTTTTTTTTTTTACCTTTAATTTCCTCTTTTCTTTTCAGCAGCCCCCCTTCCCACCCCCCATCCCAATAGATTTTTAAAAGAAGAAAAAAAAAAGCAGAGTCCATCAAGAGTGACCAGAAATCTCTCTCTGGAGCCGGGGTGGGGTGGGGATAGGGGTGTGTGCTGGGCACTGTTTGGACATTTGGAGCGTTTTTGTTTGTAAACTCCTGTTGGGCTCGGTGGTTCTGCTGGACCCGCCAGCATCCACATCACCGAATTCACCTCCAAGCTCGGAGAGGCCAAGCCCACAAAAGAGTCCTCTGATTTGAAAATATAAGTAGTTAAAATTAAACAGAAGATGACCTTTGATTCCATGGCTTTCTGATCTCGCGTGTCTCTTTCCTGAAGGTTATCCTTTGTTACGGAGCTTCATCAATTATGTGAAAAGATGTGGGAGAAGGAATTGTGGGTGGCAGGGAATTGGGGAAGCAGGAGGAGAGACAAATTGGGAGAAATATTTACATACAGACCAGTGGGGAGTCTCCTGAGTCCTAAAGGCATACTTACATTTTTCCTTATCTTCGTCTCAGTGAGGTTAGGTGAGATTTTACAAAATCCTGCTCTGACAGGGGAAAAGGAGGCATTGATTTTCTTTTTAAACACACATCAATATCTATACACAGAGCTAATTTAATTAGCAGGCACTTATTGTTCAGGGAAATGTCAATTTCTCAGATTATTTCATGCTTTTTTGACGGGAACTGTATGAAACAGGATTTGACAGAATCTCTGTGAACAAAATTGCACTCGAGAAATGTAAAAATGCACTTGCACGTTCTTGAAAAGCTTCAAAAAAAAAAAACCAAAAGTGTTGAAACAAAAAATGCCGGACTTGGAATTCAGGGTATACACAGCCACCTCAGGAAACCCAGCGCTGCAGAATTAAGGGAACTTTACTTAGACTGAGGTTATAAAGTGCCTTCCTCTATAAACCAACAACATAATGTCAGGGTGAATGGGAACATACTTTATTAACTTTATGGTATTGAAAACTGCCAGCAAGTTGTCTTGTTTTTAAAGACTGTCCTCTGCAGAGAGCTACAGCGCTGTTTGTCCACAGGAAGCCTATTAAAAGTGGACAGTGCAGTCATTTCATCTGGCTTTGGCTGGACTGCTTTTCTTTCCTTTAATGATGTGCTGGAATGTACCATGCCCATAGGGTCTCCATTAGCAGAACTTTTACTTCTGGGACGACCATGAAGTTTAAGGCTTAAAAGAGGCATCAGTTTACAGTCTTGTGGGAATCACTCGAATACTGGCGCACTAACTTCTTACTGCTTTAGCTAATATATTGACTTATTTTAAATAAACAGTTACACAACGAAGGCAGAGCCAGTGGCCTTATTGGAAATCTTTGGGCTTTTTAAAGATTCTGCAATCCACACAGCTGGGGAAGGAAGGAAGGGGCCAGAGGAGGGTTTATGCCCTTTTCAAACCAGGAAGAAAACACATTAACCTCTCCTGCCCCAGCCCCCCATCAGCCAGAGGGAGAGCTTGACAACTCCTAGAAAATCCATCAGCTCACACTCCAACCTCATATTTCCCAACCCCCCCCCCCCAGTAAACAACAATTAACAGAACAAGAGAGAAAAAAACAGTAATTCCTTCTAGAGAAACGCTTTAAGGACACGGCTCTCTTTTTAAACACTGCGGGTGAATCACTCTGTTTTCTGCTTTCCCCAAGGCCATGCCTCTGTGATCCCTTTTCCGCCGTTCTGTCCCCCTCATGTGTGGATCATCTGTCCTGATACATGTGTGCAAATTAAAGCCGGCCCGAGAGCGCAGTCAAACCATTATTTTTAATAGCCCGTTGCAGGGCCGTGCTCACCACCGCAGAACACGCGTGTCACTGATCACTGCTGAGCAGACAGCGGCTTTTCCAGATTAATTTGTAACTGGGAACTACCGTAAACAGATTTCACCAGAAATCCCCAGGAAGAAAGGCAGCCAGTGGGGCACCGGGCTCCTAGCACTCGTTTGTTTATTGTTTGAGCAACCCCGCCATGGGAAGCAAGCTGGCCGCCAATCCCCCCTCCGGCCCCTCTCCCGTTTGGCTTGCGGGAAGGTGGGTCAGAGCCTCGGGGGACGCCCTTTTCCGCGAGCCCTGTCTTCGGACCCCGGCGGGCCGGTCCGCCTGCCCGCGAAGGTGTCAGGCCCCAGAGGGAGAGGGACGGGACGCAGCGGGGCGAGGTGGAGCTGCGTGTCTGGGGTCCTGGCCTCTCGCAGCCGACCCGTGGAGACCCAGGCCCACGACGCGGAGGACGACGTCCGGCGTCGCCTCGCATCGCGCAGGGGGCCCTCCGGGTCGGCGTCCACTCGGGGCTACACGGGGGGGGCCCTTC
>NW_007258445.1:817881-865382 GCF_000164805.1 Carlito syrichta | reverse complement strand
GCGACGGACACGGCCCCGAGTGTGCCCGACCGGCCTCGCTGGCCGCTCCGCGCCGGGCAGCCGCGCCGGGCGCCTGGGTCGCGGTGCCAGACTCCCCGCAGCCGGGTCTAAACACACAAAACCCTGAACGTGGACTCTTCCCGCTGCGATTTTCGTGTCCCAACGCGCCCTAACGAGTGACTGAAGTTTGGGAAGGGCCGAATGGAAGATCTCCCCGGAAAAAATCAGCCGCGAAGCAAGAAACTGCACAGCCGCGTCCAACGACGGCAGGACCCGGCCGTGCCTTTCTGTGCTGCTCACTCGTTCCCAAGCGTCCAGGGCTGTTGTCGGGCTGGCCAGGCGCAGCCTCGAAGTGCGCGGCGGCGTGAGCCGACCGAGAGCCCGGCTGCCACGCTTTGCGCGAGCGTCTCCGCGCAGATCCTGTCCTTTGCTTTCCTTTAACGTGCCAGGGAGCGTCTGCGAAACGAACCTCGTTATCTCCTTCCATTAAGTGTGCGGTTTCCTTGTTTCATGGTGATGAAATGCTCACCGGGAAAAGGCCCATAATGACCCTTAGATTCAAGTTTGAAAACTGAATTAAAGCGCAAAACTCTGAATGTGTACTCCCAGGCGAGAAGACGAAGCCTAAAATATTGACTGCTGAGAAATGTTATGTTAACACACAGGCTGTTCGGGTTTTGTGGGTTTGTTGTTTGTTTTTTTTTTGTTTTTTTGTAAAAATGGCTTTGGATAAAACTAAACCGATAGCACTCATTTGCACACCATAACGAAGCAAGCGTTTTTGGAAATCGGTTCATCCGTTTCTGTAGTGAGTTACACGCGCTCTCTTCCTTCGAAAGAGGTAGCATGTTGTCATTTCCAAGGTAACTTATTACCGTTTCCCCCTTATTAGCGTGCCTGCGGTCTGACTTTTCGTCCTTGCAGGGATTTGGAGGGGGGACACACGTTTCGAGGAACTGTTCTCAGACAGCTCTTCCCTCTGGCGACTGACGGTGCCGGTCCTCTTCCTTCCAGATCCTCGACGAGTTCTGCCGCGTGAAGTTCTGCATTGACGCCAGCCAGCCAGATGTGGGCAGCTGGCTCAAGTACATCCGCTTCGCCGGCTGCTACGACCAGCACAACCTCGTCGCCTGCCAGATAGATGACCAGGTACGCTGCACACGCTTGCCTGTCTCTCCGGGAAGCCTGGAGGGTGAAGTGACAGGGAGCTCAGTGGCCCCCCGTGGCCTGCCTGTCGCACGGGGACGGTGACGCGGATGGAAGCCCCGCAGGACCCTCTGCCCCCCTCTCCTGCCCTCAGAGCCGCCTTCTCCGCTGGCTGGTGGCTTAGTCACTCCACGCGCGCGGGTGCCTTCCTGGGTCTCCAGGCTTCCTGGCGAGGCTGAGGGGTTTAAAAACAGGACGCTTCTTTGTGGTCTGCTGTTCTTTACATTTTTGTCTTTGCTATCGTCGTTGTCGTAGGTGTGTCCGTAGAAAGTGTGGAGCTGATCGGAACACCTCGGGAATTTATGCAGAAGTTGGAAGTGATAGGTGCTGGAAGTGTTGGAGGTTTTGTTGGAAATAGTAGGTATAGGTAGATGCGTGAGATCGGTGTGGACTGGTGTGATTATGCATTTTATATCGAGTTGCCTCTTTGGAAATGAGAACGCTGACTTTTGGGTTACTCAAAATGCTCCTCTTCTAATGTATGTAGAAAAGTTTAAAAAGAACGCTGCTGGAGATTGCTTTGTGTCGCTAAGGAGGGCCACGCCATGGGGCTGACTTTAATAACAATAACTGTGAAATAGAGATCATGAAAATATCATGAAACATGTTTTGCACTTAATAAAATTAGGTTATGAATCTTATGACTTCATATGACAATACCTAAAGTAACAAGAAATTCAGTCTGTTAATTTTTGTTTTATAAATATTGTTGAGTTAGAATTTAATTATGTTATAATCATTTATTTCTCTTAACCCCCTGGTTTCCTAAATCAAATATGTTTCAAAGACCATATTGAAACGGTTGCTTGGCAGATCTACTATGAAATCACCACCAAGAAAAAGAAAAGTTTAAATTAGATGTTTCCAACTGAAAGCTGTTAAATAAAGCTAGCGTCATATGGTCTAAGACTCTATTTCAATCATCGTTATGAGATTATTCTCTGGCATCTTACCAGCTACCAGATAATTTTTACTGGCTAAACTGTATAAGAGGTAGTAAATTGTAAAATTAGGTTTAAATGGAAATCATTTACAAATCTTCAACATATATCAAAAATAATAAACCAATCAATTGTTCTTTTTCTCCTTGCCGTGAGAAAACAAGAGGCATTATTGACAAAGGAAAACATTATTAAATTAGCTATTGATTGTGAGCAGAAAATATCCCCAGTCTGTCATATAAGTTACCGTCACCTACAACAGACGTTTTTCTGAGTCCCTACCTATTCTTTGTAGATGGGGGAGCACGTGAGTGGTATGAGTGAGTGAATTATCCAGGCTATTATGCTTCTTAAAAAAGGAACCAGAGGGCTTCAGAGAGAACTTGAAGACAAAACAGTGTAATTATATCATCGTGAGTGTTTGTTGTCCATAGTTACTATTTCCTTAGAAAAGTGAAAAGGTGATTTGAGAATGGGACTTGCAGCCAATCCAGGTCCTCTTGTAGCCATTTTTTCATTTAATATGTATGTGTCTAATGTTTTATAATAAATGTACTCTTGTCATTGGGAATCTCCATTGCATTTTAAAAAAGGAAACCATTTTGCTGCTTCTCACTATGAATTAGGTTACTCATTAGAGTAGGCATTTATAATTTCACCATAGTTACTTTTGAAGTACACATTGTAACATGCATTGTTTTCCAAAGAAAATATGCTGGCTGTATGAATAGCACGTTTACTTATTTTAACTAAAGAGCCAGAGAAAATGGTTAATCAGGAAAAACAGGGCCAATTTTAGACACATACTTACTATTTTTTTTAAAGGGATTCATTTTTAAACTTCTGTATTATGCTGGCAGAAATCTAAGCGGGAAACAGAATGCCTATCAAATAACACGATTGTGAAATTGATATTACATAGTCAAGTAAGTTCACCCATAAAAACAAGGGAGGGAAGTCAGAGGGGAAAATCAGGTTGTGTATGGGTGTGTGTGTATACAGCCGCACCCAACCCAACTGACAAGACAGAGGAGGACACACAACCAAATAGTGTGTGTGTATGTCCTAAGAGTGTTCATCTGTAAGCACAAGTGCACATTCTAAAAGCCAATTAAAGCTAGCAGTTCTGGGCAGCTCTGAAATGTGACTGCTGGACTAAGTACAGTGATAAAAGAACGGACTGAGGAGATTCTCTGGGTGTTTTGTTGTTGTTCTTGTTCTTTTTTCCATGAGGAATGGGAGTTTCCAGCCCATCACATAATGACACTCCCATTATGCAAGGTACTATTTAATATGCACACGTAGACAGAGACCCCGGGTTAGAAGTAATTATCACACCTTGGTGACACAAGCTCACCTGTCCACTACAACAGCAAATAGAGTGTGCCACAAGAAACTGTAGAAGCTGTTTCTCTGTACCCTGATTCTTAGAGAGCACTCAGGTTCCTAGAATGGATTGTAATGATGAGACAGTTATAAGCCCTGGGTTCTAAAACAGACGAATATCGCCTGGATCTTCCCACTGGAGTCTAGTCGTGGTCACAATCAGGTCACCTAACAAAGGAAGCAAAAGATTTCCCTGCAAGTGCACACGTCAGAGTTTACTTTTGCAAAGATATGTATTTTTTAAAATTCTAGTGGGAAAAGTCAAGTTTGATCGATTTGGGTCAGTTGTATAAGGAAGTGGAGGAGCCCTGTGACAGAAAAGAAATGTGGTGCGGAGATGTCAGGAGCAGGACGGTAGGACAGTCAGAACTACTGACTTTATTTGCTAGATAAAGCCCCGCTTGCGGAGGGTGAAGAAGCTCTCAGAAGCCGCATGGATTTGGGTTTTCAAGTAAAGATGATAAAGGGTGTCATCTGCTTTGTATCACTAAAAATAAAAAAAAAAAAGGCTGTTCAACTCGCACTTTCCCGGCACCTTTCTATCAGTGTTTTGTGCGAGGGCTTTTCCTAGTGTAAATTTTCCAATAGATTCTTGTGAGTCGTTTTTTCTCAGATTTTCTTTTTCAGTCCAGAATGAGCTTTGTGGCAGCTTTCTTTCTTGACAGTGCTGCCTCGAAAGACTCGAGTTTTGTGATTTTAGACGTCTCCCTCATTTCGTGTTTTCACAATTACTGCAGTGATGTTGCCGGAGACAGAAATTCTGAGAACCCTGGTGCCATCGCTGAACTGTAATTTCTAGTAGCTGTGGCTTCTGACTGATATCCTTTTAAAAAATCATATTAACTATAATAGTTTATAGAAGAAGCCACACCGAAGACACTAGAAAATTGAGACCACACTCACACACAAGTTATAAAACAGTAGATCCATTAGAAATACCCAAATTTCTTTAATCTCATTGTTCTGATGATTTTCCCCTGATTCCTTGGGGTTTCTCCACAATACTCCATAGTTCTACTGCTATGTCACAGCGTGGAGCTGGACCTTCTTACTGAGACAGACAGTGCTTAAATATTTGTATGTTTTAACAGTCTGACATAGCCCCTGGTTGCTTTTAGCAGCAAGAACTGGTCCTGGGAGACAGAGCAGGGCGGGGGCAAAAGCAGAGAGTGGGGTGAGGAATGCCCTTCCCAGACGAGGTCCTAAGAGGACCAGATATACAGAGGAAGCATTAAAAGCACTTTATTAATTATTCAGAGGTTTCGTTTACATCCGGAAGCACCCGGATGTAAATGATGTTTAATGTCAAGTAGACCAAACACATCCAGATGACTTACTGAGGTGTGTTTTTAAAATCTGGATGTTTTTATATTCTTTCCTTTAAAGTCGTGTAGGTATCTTGCTTTCCGAAACATTTTGGTTGGTGGGTGGAGCGCCTGGCTCCAGACTTGGTCTCACCCTGCTCTGGCCTCTTCCTCTGTCTCTGTTAAGTCCCCTCCTCACCCCACATTGCCATACCCTTCACCTAGATGGAAAGTGAGACCACTCATAGACCCCACCCACCTCATACCACGCGAGTGCTCGTCTTAGAATACACGGACATGTCTTGTTTTCTCGTGGCATGCTCCCAGAACGCAGCAGTTTTACCCTCATGCTTCTTCATGGTGAAACCATGGTGGTTGTAATCGAGGAGGTCACTGAGGCACAATTCGTGTGAGCTGACTTTTCAACCCGAAGCAAGACCTGCCTTTCCACTCAGAATTACCATGATCTGGCTGTGTGCTGCGGGTAACATTTGTGTGTGTGTGTGTGTGTGTGTGTGTGTGTGTGTGTGTGTATTCTGTATCCTAAGAAGGAACACAGTTTCATTCACACTCTTGGCCTGCCCTAACAGGGTCCCTGAGTAGAACGAAGTTCTCAGAAACCCAAGACATTATTAATCTTGTCATTTACACAAGGTGATAAGTCCTTTCATTTTTAAGTAGGCCCTTGACAGCTGGTATTTAGTAAGTAGAATAAGAGAAGTCTGCTGTTCACTCTGAATGAAAAGAAATGTGTCCATAAGAGCTTATCTGATGCCTGCTGTCTGTTCTGAAGAAATGGGCTGTGGAGACGGAGTGTCCCTTGGAGACCCCGCCTTAGGATGTCAGGGCCCTCGGTGTGGTGATGGTGGCCGGCCTCAGCGCTCTCCTCGGAGAGGCATTGTTCTCGCCTGTGCTCTGCTTATAAAGTTTTAACTGCTTCCAGGGCGACCAGGCCAGCTCTGCAGGCCGTCCCCCCCTGCCCCCAGGTCCACGCCAGGGCTTCTCCCCCAGACGGCTGTGACATAGAACAGGGTTGTTGTTGTAAGCGTGTTATGGGCACTGTTATTAAGTTATTTTCTTTGGATTTTACTGAGAAAAAAAAAAATCCACTTTCCTGTATCATTCTGTGAGTACACTTTGTGCAGGACAGCAGGGCTGGTCAGCTGAGTATCAGGCAAGAATGCCATGTGCTAGCCTCCGTCCCCTTGGTGAAGACCAAGTTGGTGTCCACTGTCAGGTAATTGGTTAATTGCTCTTCCTTTACGAGGATTTCTGTTCACATTTTGAACGGCTTCTTTTGATGTTAAAATTATTATTGACTTTGGGCACTTTCTTTGCTTCTAAGTCAAGTTCCACTTTTATACCAAAGTTACGCTCTGCTGTTTTGAGATGAGTGCCAGCTGGCGGTACCCAGAGGCTGGCTTTGTGGACAGGGCCTGGGCCGGCATTGTGGGGCGCTGTCTGCCTGATAAGTTGCTTCCCTCGCCCGAAGGTGAAGCTGTCTGACAGAGCTTGCCGTTTGATATTTACATCATGAAACAAATATCACGCTCCCTCCCACCCTAAAAAGAAAGTTTCCCTCACCTCATGTAATAATGCCCAGGACAAAACAGTGGTCTAGCACCTACCAGGATTTCTCAGCTCTCAAGACTCCATAATTTGAAAACGAGGGTGGCATGAAGTCCTGAGTGCACATGCTAAGTAATCCGTGCTTGCATGCATATGTCACCTTTTGTACGGGAAGATCTCAAAGCATCACACTCAAAGGAGACTTGAGCTGTTTCTGGGCCAGTGCCAAAAGCGTAGTCATAAGAATCCTTTACAAGCCATCACTGAGGAAAGTGTTTTGGTCAAGCACGTGAGAAAAGCCTCCAGCCTAGTGAAAAACCCCAAGATGTTCTTTGGTTTCCCTACAGCGTAATGTCAGTACGCGTCCCAGACCTTCAGAAAGATCATCAGAGATGAACTATCCACCTTAGAGACAGGTGGCCTGTGGGCATGTCTTGTGGGCTTTGCAGAGAGACCCTTAGAGGTTAGCGAGACAACTTGCAGGACTTCCAGGCTGTGTACATTGTAAGATCTGCGTTTAATGAGTGGGTCTTTATCACGTGCTGTGTTTATGAAAACTAGAACTACCAGCCAGTTGTCTGTTTAGTTTCTTTCAGCGTACCTGTTTTTTTCTTCATGTTATTAATAAGCAAAGATGTGGAGAAGAAACAGTGTCCCCCCTCCAGTGATACCTTGGTCCAGTGGATACCTGTTTTTCATCTTAGGGGAGGACAGAGCAAGACGTTACCTAGCCTTCCTCGATCCATGCTTCCTTGTCTGAGACCGGTGATCCTAAGGACAAAGACAGGGTATATGGCACCCTTTATTTGAGAAGCAAAGGGTGATGTGCTTTGGCAACACTTGACCATGCAAAAGCTTCCATGGTGTTGGACACATGTATGTTCTGTCATTAGTCTCTATCTGCCGAAGACACTTCTCTTTACCTCTTATGATTAGACTCCGAATGCATCAAAGGTTCCTTCCTGTAGAGGCCAGAAGTTGGCATCACTCCTGAATCCGGCCTTCCCTCATTGCTGTGGAGACGCTAGGGCCCAGCCCTAGTTTCCTGAAGCTGCCACACGTGCCCCTCTCTGCTGCACCCAGGCTGGCAGACGCGCCCGCCAAATGTTGACTCTGCTCAGATGTATAAGCTGTTATCCGCCGCCCCTCCTCCTCGGCCTGCAGTCAGAGCTCCCTTCGGCTCTCCCTAGTTTTCTGAGTAGTAGGTTGAATAAAGCTGGGGAAGATAAAGCCAGGCCAAATGTTGGGAGCTGGAAGGGGAAGAAATCAACTGTCAACTTCAAAGGGAAAAGGCAGCAAGCATCTGAAAAAGTTGTCTCTCGGTACAGATGTTGCAGGGAGCGCATTTCTCTATTATTTCAATTATTACAACTTCCTGCATAGGTTGAAGGTCGTTCATAATTCACACTTCTGTCATTTCTAGACATGCCACATGCAGTCTATTAAGCAGAAATAAAGCTTTCAGTGCTTGACCGGGAAAAGTAAGCGGGGCTCCGTGACAATGAGGCCTCTTGTTCATCTTTTCCAGAAGTAAATGGTGTGCTTTCTTTCCCTCTTGCTTTCCCCCTGTGTACAGAATTTTCCTTCTGTCTCAATAGTACAAACATAATACTTTAGATGGACCCAAGCACAGCGAGCTAGGCAGCCAGACTGGGCTGGCGCATTCTGGATTTTTCTCTTCTGTACGACAGTAAACAAGAACCCACTTGATTGCCATTTAGGAATCCAAATGGTATCCTCGTTCTTCTGATAGAGGATTTGGTGGAATTCAGGTCTTCACAGTATAAAACCAAAAAAGACTGCGAGCCTTCTGTGACCTCTTGGCCACCTGTCCCAATGCTGGTGTGCCACACTGTTTCCAGTGCTGTTCTCTTGGCTTAAACAACCAAAAAAAAAAAAAAAAAAATCACGTGACACATGGTTAATTCCAACTCCAGCTAGATATAAGAGTCATATAACATAATGTGTAACTGCATATAACTCATATGATATATAGTTAGAATTAATCATGTGCCGTTAAACATCTATTTACATTATAGATGAATATATATAAAATATGGGATTGCTCATATTTTATGCAGATTTTTTAAGTTTCCCCAACACATATACTTTGCCAGATGTATATGTCACGTACAAGATATATAGTATACCTAAGTACACATACAGTTATGTATAACATCACATGGAAATGTACATTTTGGAAATCTAAAATTGGCTAAATCAATTCTATCTCACCAGTGCCTCTTTTATACCTAGCTTGGCCTTGTGAGCACTCACCGAATGGATATTCTCTCTGCAGTTGGAACTGCTTTCAGAGTGTAGTCAAAATAAATAAGTAATAGTGATTATGTTTAGAGTATTTAATTCCTACATACATGTATCATATTATATTTATGCTTTAAACTATGAGTTTTACCAATAGTAAAAGCGACCGAATTCGGGATTTCAAATTTTATTTTCAACTACTTGAATGATTTTAAGTGTTTTTGAAAATTTAGAAATTTCGCCAGTGTGTCATTTTGACAAATTTTAAAAATAAAAGAATGAAATCTGCTATTAAAGCATTTTCTGTAAATATTCTTATAAATTGAGGTATCCAGAGCTCCAAATAGAATATTCATACTTGCAAAGATAGAAATATAGCTTTCTGGGGGGAAAAAAAAGTCCAACGAGATACTGGGAAAATTAAATTTTTAATGTGATAAAAAGACCGTCTCGACTGTCAAAAGTTTTGGGTGTGTGGACATTAGGTCATGCTCATAACATGTGATTCTGGATTTCAGTATTAGCTACCAAATAGAAAACTTTGGAGAAGCTAATACCGTTTTAAAATATTTATTATGACTTTTTAAAAAAAATGTAGTCTCCATAGAATCCTATTTGCTGACACGATAACCCCCTTTCCTCTTATCTTTCACCTTATATAGGAAAGAACTGAGTTATTCCCTCTAATAGAGCATTCTGAGAGAGAGAGAGAGAGACAGCAAGATAATCAATGTACAGCCCCTTTGTATCAACACACCCCTTTTCTAAGTGTGTGAGATTTCTGAGCCCCTCTCTGTGTATCTGAGTTTAATTCATCACAGCATTTCAAATCCAGAGCATTTTCCCCATAAACCCTCCCCGATGGGAAAGGAGACCTGTTAACTCTTGGATGGAATTGACCACAGGGATTGACTCTCTCCAATTTTCTCCAGCTCACAACCAGAGAGGCTCTAGTATTTGTGTCTCTGCTTCTGGTTCGTAACTCAGTGAGTGCAGAACTCTTAGACCTGCAGTGCAGCTGAGATCTCGAGGAAACACTGGTTTTAAAGACAACATGACGATGCTTTCCTAAGTGTGGCCAGGTACCCTGACTCTGCAAATCTGTGAGAACATCTACATAAATCACTTCTATCCTTTGTTTCCTTTTTATTTGCTGAAAGATCTATTTTGTTGCATAAAAGTGTATTTTCTGAATGGCTTGATTTCTCCATGATGACATTTTATCCCCCCCCCAACTGTTTCCAGGTGAGAAATTGTCATTTTGTTTTAGTTTTAATTATTGCATCGCTTCTGCAAAGCCTACTGGTGTACTGTTATGATTGTTAGAAAGTAAACGAAGCTGATGTGTAGACGTCTCTGAATTCAGCTATTCCAGGCCCGCTTTTTGGGCCACTGTCGTGAGAAGGGGAACATATGATTTCGTGAAGTGTCTCTGAGGTCCGAAGGGATGAGAGAATGGAGGCCAAGTGGTAAAAACACTCCTTGAGCAGGGTGGATCTGCAAGGGTGTGGTCGCCAGGACTTCGAGGGACACTCTTTCTGCCATGCGGGGACGTGTGCCCAGAATCTGCCCTCGTTATGTCTGGCGCTTGCCAGTTCTTTTCAAACCTCAGTTTCATGAGCACCATAAAAATTCACTTAAAATCGAAAAGAACACCCTGAAGTTAAAATCCACTCTGCTTTCCTTTGCCTTTCATGGCTTGGAATGTCACCTTTTACCTCCAGTAAATAAAGCCAACATCAACACTCTTCCGCGTCTTTTATTTTTTATGCCCTCAATATCCCTCACATGACAGTCGCGACGCTTGCAGGAAAAGTACAGGGTGAGCCACACAATCTGGCAGAGAGAATCGTCTTTGTAGGATCTACTTAAAGTGTATCCATCATTTTCTTTCGTTTCTTGGACTGTTCCTCTTGGACTGAGTACATCGAAAATGGAATTAAAAGAGACATGATTAATAGTGGACTGCAGAGAAATAACCATCGCGTGGTTGTTTTCTCAGAGGACTTTCTCAGAGAGACCCGGCATGTGTGCCCAAGTGGTATTCCCCGGAAGAGACAGTCGCACCGTTTTACTGTCTAGCAGGGTATTGTCCCTGTAACCTCACTGTTTCCGAGAAGCCACCGAAAAGTTCTCATATGTCACAATTCAAATGTCAACATGTTGTTGGAAAGGAAGCTAATAAGTTAAACCTTTGAGAGATGCCAAAAACAGAGGTGATTCAAGCTGTTGAGAGAAGTTCATTGTTTTCTAAGGGGAAATAGAACTCCAGAATGAAGCAGGGTGCTTACACACATTTAACTGGAACCTTAGGGGAAAAAAGCAGACTCATGCATTATTATTTTAGAAGAAGATTTGGTAATCTTTTGAGCCAGAGCTGTTCCTCTCAGTGTACTTCCAAAGAAGGGAAGGCACGAAGGTTGGGATTAACAAGATGCACACTTCAAATTTACTTTTTTTTTTTTTTTTTAACTATAGCACATTACAAAGAGTAAGCTTCCTCAGATAGTCTGGGTTCCATCTATGGACAGATATAAAGAATCTTCAGTTATATTGTAACATATTATGGCAACATTTTATGTTTGGCATTATTTTCTATAAACTGGCTTCAGGTGGTTAAACTATTATTGAGTGAAAAAAAATTCTATTTTGACAATAAAGAAACAAAGCAGAATGTACTCCTCATTGAGTTGTTTTTCCAATGTAGCACAATTTGGTGCTCTGGTCTTTTTATAGAAAAATAAACAATTGGACTTCAGAGCCACCTACTGGAATAAAAAGGCACGTACTTACGTTTAAAGTCAGCTTCTCAGAAGATGCACAGAGAAATAAAATTCAAGCACCAGCATGCCTGTTGACCTTGTAAGACATTCAGTTATTCAGTTTTGCACAGTTTGCAATATCAAGTGATTCTGCAAGAAAAAAGTAGTTGGCAGCAATATGTTCTAGGATTTAAGTCTTAGAATATGGTGTTTGTTGTTTTGTTGTTTCTGGTAGCTTGTGTGTGCATGTGGTTGTTTTGTTTTGGAGGGTTGTTTGTTGTTTCTGGTAGATTGTGTTCGGTGTTATTTAGGGTGTATGTTTTGTTGTTTTGGCAGGTTGTGTTCTTTTGTTTTTGGTAGGGTGTGTATGTTTGTTGTTTTGTTATTTTCGTTAGGTCGCGTGTGTGTTTGTTGTTTTTGGTAGGCTGTGGGTATGTGTTGTTTTTGGTAAGGGGTGTGTGTGTGTGTGTGTGTGTGTGTGTGTGTGTGTCTTTGTCTTGCCCAGAAGTTTAGAAACTAGTTTACTCACGGAAGAGGAACATATGATTTCATGAAATCATATGGCTCACTGAGATCGATTGTGTTTATGGGCCTCCTTGTGAGAGGATGGGGAGGGGAGACTCACTGGAGATGCTGAAGAGAGAAGACGGCCTCCTCCGATCACCGTGGGGCCCTGCAGAGAGGCCGTGGTGGGATGGACTGGGCATTTCACTCGCTAACTGTACAACTTCGTGCTTTCTTCTAAAACTTCATCTGGTTGTGGAATTGTTGTTTAATGACACAAAGGGAAGCTAAGGACATTTTTATGGTAAGATGAGCAAACAGCCTAAAGACCTTCATGCCTAAAAGCTTCTGCAGATACAAACCCTGGTAGCTGGACAGTCACTGAGGCCCAGGAAACGGTGGGCGGCTCTCGGGGACGTCAGCCCAGGGTCCTTTCCACACTTGCCCTGCTGCTTCCAGTCAGTCATTAACAGAGTTATTCAGCTCCTCCGCCCCCTCACCTTGCTAGAAAGCGAGGGGAGTGAGCGCCACCCTTCCCATCACTGAGTCAGCGAAGGGCGTGATGCCTGCCGTCAGAGGGAGGACAGGGGCCGGGGCCTGGGGCAGGGCCTGGTGACCAGCGCCCTCCTGACGTGAGAGGGGGATTCGGGTTTCCCAAGCAAAGCACCCTCCTCAAACACACGGTCCCGATGCCATGTCCTTCCAGCCTCGTCCCCTGAGACGCCTTGTTGAGAAGGGCTGTTCTGCAGACTTGCTCGGGGAAGGTCCAGGTGAGCTGGGCTTCTCCTGGTATCCTGGGCCCGGCGTCCCCCTTGGGTGGGACTCGGAGCCTTCAGGGCAGGGCGTGTGGCAGGATGAGCTTGGAACCAAGCACGCCTGACTTGGACGAGTTCTGGGCTCTGGCACTTGGCGCCCGAGGGCTCTTTCCAGTCCCCCAAACAGGAAGTCACACTTCTTTTGTTAGAAAGTAAAACCGAAAAGGATGGTGCTGAGAAGGTCTGAAAAGGGTCTGAGAAGATGCTGAGCGCTCTCCATGCCTGTCTGGCGCTTCATTCATGGTCTGCCTCCCCTTCTTCCTGACCCCCTGATTTTGTGTTCAAAGATATTCTACAGAGCAGTGGCTGACATCGCGCCAGGAGAGGAGCTCCTGCTGTTCGTGAAGAGTGAAGCCGACCCCCATGACACCATGGCGCCCCACATCCACGGTCAGTGCCCCGCCCTCCCGGCACCCCAGCCCGGCATGGTTGCTGCTGGCTTGTCCGTTTCTCGGGCCGGTGGGGGTCTGTTTGAACAGAGCCCTCTTCCCTTGACACTTGCTGTCTTCTTGGCCTGGCGTCTGGCCAGCGTGACGGGCCGGCGATGGTGGGCAGAGGTCTTCCCGGAAGTGGAGGCCACAGGAGTTTGGCACATCTGGGCTGTAGCCTCACCTGGCTCAGCCTCTATGGGTGCACCAGGCGAAGAAAGGCATGACCCTGTCCCTGTGTAGAGTCATTCCCAGGGTGAGACTTGAGCTGTCCTAAAATCTAGGGGATGCCTCTCCCACCTCATGCCCTGTCACAGGGGGAAGTGTCCCTCCTAAACTGAAATCTTGGCCACTTGGCCACATGGGAGGGGTCTGGGGAAGGGGGTGGACTGGGTCAAAAGTGCCCATGAGGAAACTTTGGAGCCAGAGGAGTCTCTGTTTCCCAGAGGCTTATTCTTAATCAAAGGGTGTTAAGAAATAGTAATAATAATAATTACAATCAGTAGTGATGTGTATTCAGATCAGATTAAGAGAAAACTCTATTTGTCTTGATTTATAACATTGAGATGAAAATGTGCATAATTTTAAAATTCTTCTTCCTCTTTCTCTCTGCTGATGTAATGTGATTCAGTTCAACATGATTTAGTGGTCTCTTTAGAGCATTTGGTATTTGAAAGAACCACTGAGAAGGGTTGCCCATCCCCACATGCCACAACGGGGGGGTGGGGTGGTCTCACCCCTGCCCCGAGCACTCCAGATGAGAGACCCTCTCCTTTTTCCCCAACAGTCCAGGAGGCTGCCCCTGTTGATAGCTGTCTTTACTTGAATATTTTTCCTTCGGCTGGAGGGCAGTCTGCCTCTTCATAGGTTATAGCAGTTGTATTTTGGGAGGCCTTTTGATATTCATATGCCTGCAAATAGCTTTGAAGACCTAGGGTTCCCAATTAGCCCCGGCAGAGGTTGATCCCGGAGAGGGTGTCTGGCCCAAGAGGAAAGGGCTTTTTGGCAGCAGGTGGGGTCAGATGGTAGAAATGCAGTCTGAGGCGTCTTTCGTCTGTTACTGTCAGATCTCACAAGGATTTAAACAATTTCTCAAAATATAAATGACTCGTTTACTCCTCCCCTGAGGCCTAAGTAGAAGTGGCTGTCCTTTTTTGAGGGCCATCGTTGCTAAGTTGCCTTCCTTTACAAACCTCTGGAGCCTTGCTCTGAGGCATGTCTCCGTCCCCACACATAGACCACATATGTCACATGTGACGCTTATCATGCTTCAGTGGTGGTTCCTACTTTATGTCTCAGGGATTTAACTTTCTTTAGGAAAGCGAAGACACGTGCATTGCACACGGACTGTATGCTAGCTGTTAGACGCTCTCAGTCTGTTGCCTCATTTCATCTTTTATACATAGAAAGAAGTGGTATCCATGTGACAGATAAAGAAACTGAGGCTAGCTAAGACCAAGTATATCAGTCAAGCCCTCCTGGCTCATAGGTGATAGAGACAGCCTTCAAGCCAAGGATCTCTGCTGTCTCTATCCCCAGGCTTTCTCCTTGTGTTAAGTGGCTTAGACCTTCCATTTGTGTTCTCCTGGCTGAGATCCCACACACAGATCCTAGATACATGACGTGTGTTACAGGCCGAAGGGAGTACGGCTCTTGACTAAGAAGTCACTGAGAAACCTGACTTTAGAGCCAAGATGATTTATTCTAGAATGCCTCCCTCTTTCTAACCCTCTACCCCCAGAGCTGGCAAACAGCTGACTCTGCACGGTCCCTCCTTGGCAGTCTGGCCCCGCTGGCACTGTCCCGACTGCACTCACCAGGGTCCTATGTGCCCTGGGGCTCTCTGCTTGGCTTCCCGGGCTGCTGGGGAAAGGTTCTTCTAATGGCCTTCTGGTCCCTTCTTCACCGGGAGACCTGTCCCTGCCTAACTTCATTTTCCACCCTCCCTCTCCAGGCACCCTACAGCCCTGCCGTGTTCTTTCTTGTCTCCATCACTGGTACATGCTGTCCCAGCTGTCCGAACTGTTACCTCCTTCCACTTCACTTGGCTGTTCCTACCCTTTACCCAGCCTTTCCTGAACCTCTTTCCCCCAGATCTTATGGTTTAGCCTCCTTTAGACCCTGTGCTCATGTCTGCCAAAAGACATATCACAGACTGTTTGTTCACATGTGTTCCCTGGGGTTCTGATATATTCATTCTCTAGCAGAATGCCCTCACAAGCAGTCAGTGAACAACTGAAGAGTCACATCTTCCCTGGCTCTAAGTCTTTAAAGCAGGGACGACGGGTCACGGTGTTGGCTCTGGGGTTTTGGTGTTGTGAGCTGTTCTCGCGGCATCTGTGACCCTGTGCACTGTGGCCTCCTGTGTCCGCTGAGTGGTCGAAATGGACAGAATGGCAACAGTGCCACCCCACCTGACACCTTATAACCTTGTTGTCTCTGGTCTACACGACTACCATTTATTTGTCTTATTGACTTCAAGTGCAGACTGATGCTCTGTTCACTATTTCACAGAACTATGCCAACGAGCATGGGCCCCGGGTGACAGAAATTAGCCTAGAAGGTACTGGAAACATCCCCTGTCCCATGATTAGCGGTGATGAATGCTAAAGCATTGCCAGGTTACTGACATGAACTGGGGCCACCCATGGCTCAGACGGGAACCTCGTGGTCCCATGGGGTCTGCAGGTCACGCGGCACTGGCATCCTGAGAAGTGCAGGGGACAGAGACGGGCTTGAATCCGGACGCAGGCCTTAGCTCTGCACTCTCTGCCTTATCTCAGTTCTGAGCTTCATAGCCCTGTGTGGAAATCAGGGTATGAAAATCTGACCTAGAATTCCTCCTTACGAGGTTTTGAGGAATGTTCATCATTCCTGTACAAGGGTGAGAAAACAGATGGTGTCCTAGGTCCGTGAAGCAGGGATGATGGGTCACGGTGTTGTCTCTGGGGTTTGGGGGTTGTTACTTCAGTGTCCTCCGAACCCAGACAGCACAGGCCATGCTGTTTCTACCAGATCAGGAGGCTGGACTGCAGCCTTGTAGATCTTGTACGGTTGCACCGGCGTCCGTCCTGAGTTCTCGACATATATTGTTTCTGGTTCACGTTGAAGCCAACATGCTAGATGTGGCAGTCCGCAGGTGTCTTTTATGTCGGGCGTGAGTCGGTGAGACGGGCCGGGCTCTGCCGGCACGTCCTGACCCCCGCCCTCGTGGCACCGGGCTTGTGTTCACAGAAGAGCGGCAGTATCGCTGTGAGGATTGTGACCAGCTCTTCGAGTCGCAAGCGGAGCTCACGGAGCACCAGAAGTTTCCGTGCAGCACGCCCCACTCGGCGTTCTCCATGGTGGAGGAGGACTTCGCGCAGAAGCTGGAGGGCGACAGCGACCTCCCGGAGAGGCTCGCCATCCGGGAGTGCAAGGAGTGCGACCAGGTCTTCCCGGACCTGCAGAGGTGAGGGGGCCCGGCGCCTGCCCCGCTCCTGGGCTCACACGGTGCCGTGTGCATTCTGAGGGTGCATGCAGGTGGGAAAGGGAGAACCGCAGCTGGCCCCCCTTAAGCGCGCTGGCCGCGTGCGCAGAAACCGCTTTCCCTGAAACTCCCGTCTGTGAGATGTGTACGGTGATGTTGGAATTCCTTATTGTGATGTCAGACAGAAAAGAATGTGTTGTGTTATGATGCGAGTAGGGTTCCATTGGGAGCTGGAGGCTTACCTTTCCAGGAAATTGTGAGGTGCAGCAAAAAATCGAGAGTGCTGGAACAAAATGATGCTCTTAACGTCATCAGATGTCAAGAAGCAGTAAAGCTACCCGAGCGCATTCCGGTGATTTTTAACAAGACAAGATCTGGGGCTCACTTGTTGAAAGACAGATGATCTTTAGGTAGATAGAGCAGTGCCACTCCTGGATGTAGTTTCAACGGTTTATCTAAACTGCCCGTACATAAGGGTGTAAGGAGCCTGTTAGGTTTTCTAAAGTGGGGAAGGTCCTGAAAGGGAAAGTTCAAACGTGACCAACTCAATGAAGTGATCATTTAAGGCTTATTTTTAATGCAATGAAAAAATGTCTTTCAGTGATATGCGAACTTTGGCCTTTTGAATTTAATTTCGTAACTTTAGAAAAACTTCTATTTAAAGAAAACAACAACACCAGAACCCACCCTATGAACAGTATGTATACAATAACGATGCTGCAAAAGGTTCTTTAAGATCAGAAAAGTACATAACCAGCAGGTAGGGTTTTTGTTTGTTTCTCCCTAGAGGTTTTGCCGGGCTTCACAAATAATTGTAATAACTGCATTGATCCCTTTGCTTTTAAATCTGGAAATGATCCTGGTAACTTGTAGTCAGAATTTCAGATGAATGTCACGCCGTTGTGCTTGAATGGGGATGGCCCTGTGTCAGCCGGCCTGCCTTGAGAGGGGGTTCCTCAGATTTCGTCTTCCTCCCTCCCCTCCTCCCTGGCTCCCTCATTTCCTCTTCTCTCCTCACCTCCACGTCTACCCTGTGTCTTCTCCTCCACGATGAGCCTCTTCCAGGAAAGGACTTCATATGGCAGTCATTCACTTCAACCCTCAGTGACCAAAAGGCATCAAGTAGAGCTCCTTTCTTGAGGAGACCGAGTTGAAAGAATGATTCTGTAGCTTTGAGGGTTGACAACTAATTTAGCTGTCAAAGAGAAAACATTGTGGAGAGCAAGAGGCCTTTCCAGCCCCCTTTAAACTCACCCCTACTACTGAACATACAGGTGCACGGAGGATTCATCTGTTGTGTACATTTGGTAAAGTGGGGATTTGTAATAAAAAAAAAGTCACAGCATGTCCCCTAAATATAATTGTGCCCAAGTTAAAAAAAAAAAAAAAACACATGAAACGAATAAGTACCAATGGCTAGGAAGAGCATTTATGCTGTAAAACAGAATCTCTAGTGTAAGAACTTAAGTATATATTTTTTTCAGTTTTTGCCATGAAAGGTAACAGCCAAAAGTTGGCAGGCTAAACTCTAAAATGTAATTCTGACTCCCTATTAGAAGTGGAGAGCAATGTTTCTTGGTGAAGCAAGCTTTTTAATCAGCCCAGCTGTAAGATTAAGCTTGAGTCAGCTCTACTCAATGCCCAAAGCAGCTGTCAAACATTTAGTGGAAAGCAAGAAAGAAGCCTCATCATCTGACATCGGGTAAATTTTCAAACGTAGTTTCTGGTAGCCCGGCCAGGTGGGTGGAGTGCGTCACTATGCAACTGAATGCTCATCCTCCATGTGGTAGTTTTGGCTATAATTTATACAATTTAGCCACATGCAGAACCTACACTTTCTGAGTTTTTCTGCTTTATTGAATGCAGCACTGTGGTTTTATATTTTAAACAACAGGGATTTCTTTCTTGACGTGATAGAGTCTTCTGTGTTTTCTCCATAAAGTCTTGAGAAAATAATGCAAAAAATAAGAGCAAGAAAGAATCAGAAGGTGACATGGGAAAGAGGGAAAGAACTGAAAACAACCCAGAAGGCTGAGCAGAGCTCTGGAGATTGAAATAAAGTCCTGCAGAAAACAGAGGTGTCTCCCTAACAGCTGCCTATTCGCCCCGTGTTCGTGAAGGCAGTGTACGCTTCCTTCTGTGCTGGTGACTTGCTTGGTTCTCGTTTTCTCACCGATTAGCTGGAAGCTGATAATTCCATGGAGCAGTGTAGATTTTCTACTTAATTAGGAAAAGCAAAGTAAGGAACATTCCCTTTGCTTTGCGGTCTTGGATCCCACTAAGTACCATGTCCTCATAATATACTCTTAACACTAAAGCATACCCTTGGAACTGGAAGAGGGAACCAGACGCAAGGAACAGGCCAGTCTTCTGCCACGAGGGTTCAGGGTTGGTTCCCTAAAACACAGCCTATCACAACACGTGTCACAATGTGGCTTGCGTTTACAGCTGCCAAGGTCGGACAGCAAGAATGAATCCAAGGGATTTCCGGGGACGTCCCTGACTCAGTTCAGTGCTAACTGCTGGTGTTGACATCTCCCCCTTCACCCTCACAGGCAGGAAGAATACATCATGTTTGGAGAGGAGGCTGAGGAAGAGAAATGTAGAGGGAGGGGATTATCTACCAAGATATGATAGAGGCATCCCACTGTTTCCCTCTGCTCTCACGCACTGTCTACTCAGCCACGGGGGCATCTGTTCTAGGCACACACAGGTCTTCGCTCACACTGAAATGTAGAGTGTTCATTTCACAGAGAAAGAAAACACAGAGGCAGGCGAGACCTCATCTCTACAATAAATCAAAAAAATTAGCCGGGCGTGGTAGCGCGCGCCTGTGATTCCAGCTACTTGGAAGGCTGAGGCGGAAGGATCGCCAGAACCCAGCAGGTCGAGGCTGCGGTGGCCAGGAGCGGCCACTGCACTCCAGTCTGGGTGACAGAGTGAGACTCCAACTGAAAAAAAAAAAAGAAGAAGGAGAAGAAATCGAGTTGTTTTTCTGGGGTCTTTCCTCCTGTCTTGGTGCTGCTGTGATGTCCCACCTCTTTCTGCATCCCCTCTATTTCCTGAGAACTCAGAGTTACAGCTCTGGCCTTGGGTGGTTTTAGGTTCAGTGTTTCAGCAGGAACATCTCATCGATGGGGTCATTTATTTCCATCAGGAGTACATAATGGATGGTCTAGATTCATCCGTTCTTTAAGGGCTTAAAATAGGGATATTCTAACTGCATCATTCTCCCATCATTTATTATCTGGATTAATTGTGTATGGAGAAACCCCCTCATGTGCTGGGTTACCCTGTAGAACAGTGTATAATAGGAAAGCAGACAGCTGCGTGCATTTTTCCTTTCTTTACCAGTTTATAGAATAATGATTTGACTCCTAGTGTCCCCCGGGGGTGGCCAGTGGGGCTCCCTCCAAGGGTTTCGAACATCGTTATTATTAAGGGCTCTGTTTCCTCTGAGGCTCACTGGCCCCACCTTTGGCCAGTGCCATCTCTTCAGGTTGGCACCTAATTCTCATGACTTCATCACCGCTTCCTTGCTTTTTGCCAGGACAAGAGGGCCAGGCCCGGCTTGCGGATTCTGTGCTTCTGATTCAAATAGGCGGCTTCTCCAAGGAACTCCAACTCATGTCACATGGGGCTGTATCCTCGTGTGTTACATGCATTTGTCTCTAATCAGTGAAAATGCTGCAGACCTCTTCTGTCACAATAATCCACTCTCCCTAATATTTCCTTTTCTTTATATTCATGCCTGCTTTATCTATACAAATCTCAAAAAGGCAGGGAAACATTTGAGAAGGAAAACATTCTTAACTTGGAAGTAAAGAAACGATGCTTGTGAGAAACAACCATGTTTTTCTTTCGGGGGACTTAAATAGTGCCACCACTTAAAAAACATACGATTTTTTCCTAATTCATGGGCTTACATATATATGTTTATTTGTATTTGCATGTATATCTCTGCAGACATACACGCATACACACATATCCATGTATCGGTGTATCCATCCAACCACTCGTTTACCTTTTCCATGCATCCACCCATCCATCCTTCTGTGGCTCGAACTATCCATTTACCTGTTTATCTCTCCGTTCAGTCCTCCTTCCACCCACCAGCTATCCTTCCTTTCATCCGTCCACCAGCCAGCTAAACTGCCAGGCATTTGTCTGTCCTCCCTCCCTCCCTTCCTCCCTTCCATCCATCCTTTCACTGATACATCCATCCATCCATCCACCTATCAAACCCGCCAGCCACCGATCGATTCATTCTTCCCTCCCTCCCTCCTTCCCTCCCTCCCTCCTTCCATTTATCCACCCTCCGTTCATCCACCCATCCATCCAAGCTAACTTCCTTCCTGTCCTCCATCTGTCCATTTATCTGTCCATCCTTTCACCCCGGAGTCATTGGGAAGTTGTTTCTTGAGTAGTTGGCTTACAACTCACTTTCTTACATGGTGTCATAGATAGTAACAAAAGTCCTTTTTGAATCTAGAGATTATATACGGTAGACAGAACACCTGCCTACATATTATTTGCATTTGCTTAACATTTTATGGATGAGCATTTGTGTTTGAGTTTAGGGGGTATCAGCAGTGCCCTCTAAGACAGGGGTTCCTCCTGTCTTGTGTTGCTGTTAGATTTGGGTAGCGAACCCCCAACTGGACGCAAAGCTTGTGGTTTGCCGTGCTTCTGAGTCAGCCGATCACCCCTGCTAGCTGGGTCAGATGTGTTTTCTGACACAGGACCACATCTTCATATTGGAGAGAGACACAGTCCGGGAAACATAAATGTACCTTTGTCCATCCCGGGCCTGTTTCTGCCGTCTCTCCTTCTCAGTTCAACCCCTTTTCCTTCTACGTCTTTAATCGCCGGTCTGGGTTAGCAGTAAGGTGATGTCTGTTTATGAATGCATTCTTTGTCTTGTTAACCCAGTTGTTCTCTTCCAGCCTGGAGAAACACATGCTGTCACACACTGAAGAGCGGGAGTACAAGTGTGATCAATGTCCCAAGGCGTTTAACTGGAAGTCCAACTTAATTCGCCACCAGATGTCACATGACAGTGGAAAACACTATGAATGTGAAAACTGTGCCAAGGTACAGTGAATTTGTAGGCTGCCCGGCCTCTGTGTTGTTCTGCTCCCTCTTAATCCGTCGCTCGCTGTGATGTATGAAAACAAGCCTTGAGAGGGGAGCTATAAATATCTCGAGGAAAGTAGACTGAGTGCTGTATGCTCATAGGCATTAGTGGGGTGTATAAAAACACTTAGTGGCTATCCTTTTATTTTTGTAAGGGAGGAAGTGAGGCTTAATGGTGAGTTCCAGAACTAGGTGTCAGACATCCTTGGTAAATTCCTGGTTCCGCTACCGACTTGCCAGCGTGGAGTTGTTTTATAGCCTCGTGGAGAATGAAAATTTTATCCAATGCACATTATTGATTTCTTTTAATAGCAATTTGCGAGGAAGTCCCATAAAGTTTCTGAATGCCTCTTCAGAAAGAATGGGAGACTCCTGCATTTGCGGGTTTTTCTGCGTAAGTCCTTGCCATAAATTAGAGAGTGTGGAGCCTCTGTCTTCGAGGGCAGCGCTGACCAATGCCGGGCGGCATGGAAGGGCTCACCTTGGCTGGGGCGTAGGGCCACAGTGATCACATCTTATTTTCATCTGTCTTATCCATCCAAAAATGTCTCCCGGCGTTTGGATACCTTTCCTCATGCCAGTGGAGATCTCAGTGCCCACTGGGTTACCGGGTCCTGTTCTCCCACGAATCCCCCATGCTAGGCATGTTAACCTAAAATGGTGTGTTGCTTTTTCTTCTAAAAAATTAAAAAGACCTTGGCAGTTATCTTAGGGATGTTTTGCTCTGGGCTGTGTTGGGGGGCTTTTTCATTTTGTGGGGGGTTACAGTGTGCCAAGGGATTATTTTAGCTTGCTTGTAACTTACTGTAACCGTGCTAGAATTTAACCCCCTAGGCAAACTCTTTAAATACATTGGGGTACTTTAGTCAAAATCCCCCCAGTTTTGTACATTGTACAATGTGTCTTTATTTAAAGGAAGAGGCCGGGCTCAGTGGCTCAGCCTGTCATCCCAGCACTTTGGGAGGCCGAGGCGAGTGGATTGCCTGAGCCTAGGGGTTCAAGGCCAGCCCTGGGCAACTTGGTGAGACCCCCGTCTCAACCATAAATAAAAAATTAGCTGGGAGCGGTAGCACACGCCTGTAGTTCCAGCTACTTGGAAGACTGAGGCAGAAGGTTGGCCCTGAGGTGGCAATGAGCGTGCCATTGCACTCCAGCCCGGGCAACGGAGTGAGACTCCAACTCAGAGAAATAAAAAAATAAAGGAGGAAACAGCATGCCGGGTCTAGTAGCGGTGTGATGACTGGCATTTTATTCAACTCCAGGCGCTCTCAGTGGGATCAGAAAGGCCTCGACAATGACCAGTTAGTGCCAGGCATTATTTTGCTCCGCTGATGCCAGTGGGGGCTTGGTGCTCAGAATACAGTTCCTAACCTGCTGGAGAGCGTGCTTTGGGAGTCTTTTGGTCCTTGGAACAAACAGGCAAAGACTAAATAGATATGTGTAGTTCCTTCTCCAGCCGCCCGGTCTCCCACCTGCTTCAAGTATCCTGATTAATCAGTCCTCATCTCCAGCAGGTGTTCACGGACCCCAGCAACCTCCAGAGGCACATTCGCTCGCAGCACGTTGGCGCCCGTGCCCACGCGTGCCCGGAGTGTGGCAAGACGTTTGCCACCTCATCGGGCCTCAAGCAGCACAAGCACATCCACAGCAGCGTGAAGCCCTTTATCTGTAAGTCGAATGTGCCAGCCCCTCCCTGAATCGTCTCTCCTCCACGGGCGCCGGGGCCAGGAGAGAGGCCACGCAAGGCCCCTGGGGTCACCGTGCCTGCCGCTTCTGGTCCACTCGAGAAGGGCTCTTTTCTCTTGCAGGGAAGTCTCTTATAACCAGATCCGCGGCCTTGTGTCTGTGGTCCCTGGGGTGTCTTCTGTTAGATGAAATCAATAACAGGTAGAGAAAAGAGTTGTTAAATAATGAAAGGGAAGCCTCCCGGGTTGCAGGATTTAATCGAGGCAACCAGGTTTGTCTCACACTGTAAATGTTCATGACTTTGCAAAGCAGCAGACTGCAGATATCACTAAACGAGATGAAGTGATTAAAAACCTGTTCTGCATCAGAAAGAGCTGGGAGAAGCCCACCTGGCAAGGAGGCTTCCGGCTGTGTGCGTGTGTGGTGTGTGTGGATGGGGTGAAAGGCTCTTTGATGTCCCTCCTATGCCCATGGCGGCTGGGGGTCAGTAGACCTCTGTCACTGAAAATGACAGACCAGAACATTTTCACGTGGACACTGGGCACTCCATTTCTCCCGCAGCACCAGAGCAGAGCCACAGGTGGGTGCTCTCAGGGCTTGGTGCTCACATGGCCAGCACAAAGCAGACCCACAGGTGGGGGTGAGCTCAGGGCCCTGTGATCGAGACCCACACACACCCTACCCAGAGCACCACGGGCACATGCTTCATGCAGCCAGACCCGGCTCCCCATGCAGTCCCCCTGCCCACCACGCCCGTCCTCTGTTGTGCTGAAACAAGTTACATGAAGCATCTGCTGTTCTCAGTCTGTCTGGGCAACGGTTCTGGGCTCCTTTTGATCCACGACTTGGCTGAGTTTATAAATACAGTGACTCATGGCATTGCGCTGCAGCCTCCGAGACAGGTTTTGGACCCAGATACACGTGGAGTCTATTGGCACACACTCGGCACTTGGCAAGCCTCTGGGTGTAGTGGGCATGTGAGACACTACTACAGCACCCGGTGGAAAGCACGTCTCCAGTGCCAGCCCGGAGAGCCAGAGACCAACTCCCCCGTCTTTCCTTGACACAGCCCTCTCTTGTGCTGCCAAACACTGAGCAGCTCTCCTTTCCTTTTGGGGCTCACAATAGAGTCCTGTTTGGCTCCCATGTTTTTCTCTTCCCCAGAAGAGAAGGACCAGCAAATAGATAGACAGAAGGGTGCTCTTGTCTCCCGGGGAGCTGGGGGTCCTGTTGGAAGCCGTGGGAAATAAAGTACACAATAGCAACTCCAGACTTCTTGTCCCAGAAGGACATTCCTGACTCTAGGTCGTAATGCCCCGAAAGTGTACTTGGAAAGGCTACAGGTAAATGATATGAAATAGTTCACTTATTTCTCATTTCTCAGAAATGTGTTTCGGTAAGTTTTGTCATGTTTTGGTGTGAAAAGAGGTAGAACAAACCACAAGGAATTCTGATCGCCCACTGAATGCCTTCTCTGCTGCGTACAGTAAGTCAGAAAATAGAGACTTCTCTCATCTAGGATTCTGGGATCTGGGATTTTAATTGTGTCGAAATTGAGCGCTTCACTTGAAAGCACGATAGGGTGTTCCTTTGCCATCAGGTCGCGTGAAGTATTTCTCATGAATGTATTTTCAGTAATTATTGGTAAATTCAAATAGCAGATGGCATTCTTCACGTGTAAAATCTGACAGAGAACCATGGGGTAATTATGAATAATCACCGTGTAATTTCAGAACAAAAGGGCTTAAGGATCAGGCATTGGTGTGGAGACTTGGGTGGAGGAGGCTCACCCAGAGCTGATATTTGTTTCTCCCCAGAAGGCCACACACCATGATTTACTCCTGCTGGTGTGTTTATGGCGACTGTCTCTTGTTACAGTGTGCCGCCAAGCTAAGCCCAGAGTCACCGCGCTCAGGTAATTACTCACTGCCTTTGCAGAATCTCCAGCCTCCTCAAATAGAAACCACATGCTCTAATAGGCGGAATATATTCAGAATGCCTCTTAATTTGTTTAATAAGCAGAAAAATGCGATGTTAACTACTGGCTAATTCCTTATTACTGGGAAAATTACAAGAGGGTACAGACTTCAACATCAACGGAGCCAGTCTCACCAGAGGCCGCTGGTTTGTGGGAGGCCGGGCCTCCAAGTGCTAGAAACAAGGCCTCTGCCTCAGGAGACACCCCCAGTCCGTATTCTCGAGACCAGTTGCAGACACACTCAGCCCTGCAGCAAACAAGTCAAGGGCACCTGTTGTCACACCAGCGTGGAGAAGCTCTTGATTTTCTTAAGGCCATTGGCTGTAGGAGGGAGGTGTGGAGAGCTAGACGTCCTTGCCAGAAAGTTGCAGGTCTTTCAAAAGCTTGTGCCTCTGTGGAGTACCCATCAAGACACTTCCTCAGTGCCTTTTAAGAGAGGTTGCTTCCTGAATGAGTACATTTTAGACTTCCAACAATATTTTACTTACTACTTCTTGTTAGTGCACATCGTTGGATCATTGTACCTAGTGAAAGTCTTGCTGCTTCTACCCTCTCCATTACATGATTTTGATTGATGTATCAAACAATTCAACACACACGATTCAACAATATATATTGTGTGTGGTTAAATAGTACGGACTTTAAAGCAGACTCTGGCCAGTATATTCCAGTAAAATAATTTGAAAATAAATCACCCACATCTTCTTCTCCCATGAAAATGCATGTGACATCCCCTACAATGTCCTGAATGGTTCCCCAGTTGCAAGCTCCTTGCATATCAGCGAGCACATTGACATATGTAACAATGCAGTTTAACCTTTAGCAGCAAAAGAAATAGCTATGCAGTCACTCGGGACTTCCTACTGGGATGTGTGCGGGGTAATCCAAGTTCTGGGTGAGCTGTGCTGGACTGAAAGTCTATAAAATCTCCTTCATGTGAGGTTTTTTTTTTTTTAAATTATTGCTGTGATTCAGGAGCAGAGCCGTTCTGCACCTCAAGGCAGCTACCCTGCAAAAGCAATACGTATTGTGTTTTGTCTTCAATGTAATTTCTCCGGAGAAATTTGTTTCGACAGTTGCCAGCAAGGCCTATCCTGTGTCTGCAGGAATTGCACACGCACAGAAGGGTTAAAGCAAGGCTGCACGTTAGGTGCTTCATGCCTAGGAAAGCCAAATACAAGGTGAGCTAGCTGCTCAGGGTACTGACACGGTGGTCCTGCGGGACCACGCGGTGAGGAGGGGTCTCACCCAGCCAAGGAGCTCCCGAGGGCTGCAAGGTGTGGCCTTCACCTGTGCTCAGGCGCCCTGGCACATGCTGGCGGGGGGAGGGGAGGAGTGTCCTGTTTCGCTTGCAAGTTCTCCCGTGCGGAGGGCTGAGTCACAGCCGCACATCCCGGGCTCGTCCTCCTTTCTGGAGCAGAGCTCACGTAGCCATCTTCCCCACCTCCACCGCTGGCTGTCACCTAGAAGGCAGGCTCCCAGATAACCAGGGCAGAGATGACAGCACATGGCCATGTTTCTCAAGGCTGGGGGGTTCATCAATGCAGGAAGGTTAGCGCCGCCGCTGGTGCGAGGGGAAGTCAGAGGACGTGATCCCAGCTCATGGGAACCAGCACTGCAGGATGGGCCACATTCAATTCGGCTTCCTCTGCAAGCTGAAAATAGTGCCATTGTAAATTATGTCAGTCTTTCTCAAGTCATGAAAATGATTGTGGAAAAGGCCTCGGAAGACACAATGTGCATTGTTGTGTGGCTTTGATGTGTGAATGATGAGAGCGTGTGATATAATACAATCCCGATTAAATAACAGCAGGGCCGCCACAGGCTTTCTCCCCAAGCGGGGTGGTAAGAAGGGTGTCGTTCCCAGTAGAGGGAGAGGCTGCTGCATTCTGTGTGGGTGCCTGCAATGCAGAAGTTTCGAGCGCTCCAGGATTTTGTCTCATGCTTAGTGCATTTCCAGACTTTAACTTTTAAGCTTCTACTTAAAGCACAGGGATCGGGTGGGGAGTCCGTGCATGCTGAAATTGGGCTTTCCCCTAAATACCGAGATGCACAGATATGCCAACGGTTGCGTGGCGGGGGTGGCCCAACGTTGGAGCATATATGTATGACATGTTTGTGCTGCCTCCGGACATTTGTCAGGTTGGATGCCTTGCTTTGGAATCTGGTGAAAGGGGGTTTTCTGGGTTGGGAGCCCCCAGGGTGGCGCCCCTGGCGTCTCCGACTGGCTTCCCGATCAAAACTGGGGGTGAACCAATTGTGATACTTGCTAAATTCGGACGCACTTGCCATAAAGCCTGAGATTCTCTTTTGTCGTTTGCACACAGGTGAGGTCTGCCATAAGTCCTATACTCAGTTTTCAAACCTTTGTCGTCATAAGCGCATGCATGCTGACTGCAGAACCCAAATCAAGTGCAAAGACTGTGGACAAATGTTCAGCACTACGTCTTCCTTAAATAAGCACAGGCGGTTTTGTGAGGGCAAGAACCACTTTGCGGCCGGTGGATTTTTCGGCCAAGGCATTTCACTTCCTGGAACCCCCGCTATGGATAAGACGTCCATGGTCGCCATGAGCCACGCCAGCGCGGGCCTGGCTGACTATTTTGGCGCCAGCAGGCACCCTGCCGGGCTTACCTTTCCGACAGCTCCTGGACTCTCTTTTAGCTTCCCCGGTCTGTTTCCCTCCGGCTTGTACCACAGGCCGCCTTTGATACCTGCTAGCTCTCCGGTCAAAGGACTGCCAAGTACTGAACAGACAAACAGAGGCCAAAGCCCCCTCATGACACGTCCTCAGATACTGCCCGCCACACAGGACATTTTGAAGGCTCTCTCTAAACACCCCCCCGTAGGGGACCGTAAGCCGGTGGAGCCGCAGCCCGAGCGGGACTCCGGAGAGGGGCCCCTCGAGAAAAGCAGTGACCAGTCAGAGAGTAGTGACCTTGACGATGTCAGTACGCCAAGTGGCAGTGACCTGGAGACAACCTCGGGCTCCGATCTGGAGAGTGACCTTGAAAGTGAGAAAGAGAAATTTAAAGACAATGGTAACATGTTCAAAGGCGAAGGGAGCCCGCTTCCGAATCTGGCTTCGGTCACTAATAAGAAAGAATGCAGCAATCATGCCACTTTCTCGCCGTCCCTAGAGGAGCAGACTGCGGTGTCGGGAGCGGTGAATGATTCTATAAAGGCGATTGCTTCTATTGCTGAAAAGTACTTTGGTTCCGCAGGACTGGTGGGGCTGCAAGACAAAAAGGTTGGAGCTTTACCTTACCCTTCCGTGTTTCCCCTCCCGTTTTTTCCAGCATTCTCTCAGTCAATGTACCCATTTCCTGATAGAGACTTGAGGTCGTTACCCCTGAAGGTGGAGCCCCCCTCGCCGGGCGAAGCCAAGAGGCTGCAGATGGGCAGCTCGGAGTCCCCCTTTGACCTCACCACCAAGCGCAAGGATGAGCCGCCCACGACGCCGGCCGCCTCCAAGGCCCCCGCCGCGCCGGCCGCCGCCGGCCAAGACCAGCCGCTGGACCTCAGCATGGGCAGCCGGAGTCGGGCCAGCGGGGCCCGGCCGGCCGAGCCCCGGAAGAACCACGTGTTCGGGGAGAGGAAGGGGAGCTGCGCGGAGCCCAGAGCGGCCTCCGACGGCTCCTTGCAGCACGCGAGGCCCACGCCCTTCTTCATGGACCCCATCTACAGGTAAGGGCGGGGGGCCGGCCGCGGAGCAGGCGCCGGGCTGGCACACCACTCTATGCGCTGGGCTTCCATCGGGCCGTTTCTGGGGTCATCGCGGAACAGAGAGCGAGCCGTGGGAGCCGACGGAGGCCTTCTCCTGCAGAAAGTTGGCCCCTTGGCTTTGGACTCCTTTTTGGGTCTGTTTGTTCATTTTATATTTGGGGTCTCACTCTGTCACCCAGGCAGGAGGCCACCACGCGCCAGACTTCCCCACGGGCCGTTTCTGTGATCATCGCGGAGCAGAGGGCAAGCCGTGGGAGCCGACGGAGGCCTTCTCGTGCAGAAAGTTGGCCCCTAGGCTTTGGACTCTTTTTGGGGTCTGTTTGTCCATTTTTGATTTGGTGTCTCACTCTGTCACTCGGGCAGGAGTGCAGTGGCATGGCCACCACTGATCATGGCTTACTGCAACTTCAACCCTCCTGGGCTCCCAAGTAGCTGGAACTATAGGCATGTGCTACCATGCCCGGCTCATTTGTTGATTTTTTTTGGTAGAGATGAGGTCTTGCTATGCTGCCCAGGATGGTCTTGCACTCCCAGGCTCAAGCACCCCTCCCACCTTGGCCTCGCAAAGTGCTGGGATTACAGGCATGAGATGCCATGCCTGGCTTGGATTTATTTTTGGACATCTCTGAAGTTGGGGCTTTGGTCTACAGGATTTTTTTTTTTTCTCCCTTGACAATAGATTTACTTTTAAACACATTTTTGGGCGAGTGGAAAATATGGGAAAGTCATACTTAAAGACACTCGTCCAGGGGCGGAAGAAGGAAGCCTGAAGGATGAGTGCAAGCTCCTGTGGCACCAAGGCACCGGGCTGCGTGGGGGTGGGGTCGTGTGACAATGCCAGTCCCCTTGTCAGCCCACCAGCGCAGCCCCAGCGGTCCCAGTCGCAGTCCGTTTCACCTCATAGGAGCCCCCAGTTACACGAAATATGATTTACAAGGCATGTTGGGTAGATGATGTGAGCGGTCGTCTTGAAAACATGTCTCTGTTGAGTACCTTCATCGTCTGCTTTCCTTGGGTGTATCCAGAAATTCTCTGGGTGGAGCACGCACGTTGAGTACAAGGCCTTTCTGGCCTTCTTCTGTAAGACCCACTTGGCCCACGTGATTTGGTGTTCAAGTGCCAGTTTTCTTTAAGTGGATATGCACAACGATAATGATGTCAGTGGCACAGTTTAGCTATCACAAGCGTTTTCACACTTACTTCCTCCTTCAGATCTTAAACATTGCCAGGAGCCCATGGGCTATGAGGGTGTTTTTTTTTTTTTTATTGAACTCATTCAAGGTGGGAGTATTTTTATATTTTTCCAGATTCTCTTTTATGAAGAGAAGACCCTGTACTCTTCTTTCATTCAACAGGACTTACTGAGTTCCTGTTGCTTACTAGGCACTGCGGCGGCCAGTTTGCACTTGAAACTCTTCTGCCAGCCGGGCACAGTAGCTCGTGCCTGTCATCCCAGCACTTTGGGAAGCAGAGATGAGAGGATTGCCTGAGCCCGCGGGTTTGAGACCACTCTGGGCAAGTTGGCGAGACCTCATCTCTACAATAAATCAAAAACAGCTGGGCATGGTGGCGCATGCCTGTCGTTCCAGCTACTTGGAAGACTAAGGCGGAAGGATCGCCTGAGCCCAGCAGGTCGAGGCTACAGTGGCAGGGAGCGTGCCACCGCCCTCCAGCCTGGGTGACTGAGTGAGACTCCAACGCAAAAAAGAAACTCTTCTGCCTGTATTAGCTGCAATGTGTCAGCAAGGGAACATTGCCAGCATGGGAGGGGCCTCCCTGTTTGAATATGCCAAGGGGCTGGAAGGGGGCCATACCAGAGCATCTCAGTGCTGTCCGTACCATGTTTGGGCACTTTTTTCCAATGATCATATCTTAATTCCTGTGGTGGTCCCATGGCTAGAGAAGGACAAAGAAGAAACAACAGGTCGCTTATAGTTTGTGTGTAAACTGTATGTCACATGTCTCCGGTGAGGTCATATTTCTGCTCAGGGCTACATCTCAGTCTTGGGGGAAGATACCTTCTCAGTTACTCTTTCACACGCTCCTGATGGTAGGCTTTCTGCAACTCCACATATCCCTCGCCCCATCCCCATTCCCTCTAAACCTGCCTCTTTCTGTCTCTGACCTCCGTCTGGTCTCTGGTGTTTCAGTCTCAATTAAGGGCCAGGCCTGTCGTTTTCCCAAACTCATGAAAGGCCTAGAGTCCAGTTTTAGTGTCAGACTGGGTTGAAATCCTACCTTCCCCATGTTTGAGACTTTTTCTCCCTAACCCATAAAAGGGGTATAACACCACCTACTCCATTCAGTAAGTGAAATATATATATGTGCAAAACACATATCTCTATGGTATGAAGAAATGGTAGCTATTTTAAGTGTGTTAAAGGTGCACTTATTCAACAGTTTTTTTAAAATAGAATTACCAACAACTGGTAAAAGAGATTGCTTTCATTGGACTCATGACGTCATTTCCCTGTGTGCTTAACACGGTATAGAATGGCAAGCATTTCTAAAGCAGAAGGGATGTATGATTGAGTTCTAGATATCTCTCTCCATCTTCTAAAAGTTCCCCATCTTCTTCCCCGCCCCCACCTTATCTGCCTGTTTATCAGCAGTGGCATCCTGAGAGGATGGATGGGTGGATGGATGGATGGATGGGTGGGTGGGTAAGTGGATGGATGGCTGGATAGATAGACAGAATATAGATAGATGATAGATCGATACATAGATATATAGATGGATGGAAGATAGATGACAGATGATAGATGGACAGATGAATATGGGTATATAGACGGATAGATGGATAGATAGGTAGATGGATGGTATTTGATGGATAGGTGAATGCATGACATAACTGGGTAAATGATAGATAGATGAGAGAGAGAGAGAGAGAGAGAGAGAAAACCTCAGAATGGCTGGTAGGGTATATTCTTGGAGACTCCCTTGTTATTATTGGCAAATAGGGAAGAAATAGAATGACTGTTGGGAAGAACACCTGGGTAGAAAATGGCTTCAATTTTCAACATTAGCCCTGCCCTCGTGATTTCAAAATCACCAAGTGTTCTTGTCCGTATTTGAAACAAGAAGCAACTGAATGTGTGACGAAGGCCTCTGATTTAATGGCTCCTCATTTTTCGTCTTTCCTCACTGTTGTGACTTGTCTTTAAGCGGATTTTCCCATTACAAAAGCAGCCTCACTCTCTGAGCACCTGGCAGTGCTGCCAGCAGCCCCCAGGAGCCGAACGGTGTCTTTCTGTCGTGTGAAGCCCTTCCCAGAAGCCTGCCCTGTGCTGCGTCGAGGGCTGCTTCCAGTGTGGGTGATTCTGTGGGGATCGATACGCAAGACTGATTCACATCCCAAATCTAATTTCAACCTTTCAGAGTAGAGAAAAGAAAACTAACGGACCCACTCGAAGCACTGAAGGAGAAATACTTGAGGCCTTCTCCGGGATTTTTGTTCCACCCACAAGTAAGTATTTTGCATGGGAGATTTCCAGCCTGTAAACGAACTTGTTGATCTTGAGAAGCAGGTGCAGTGAAATGAAAGCCATCTTGAGAACACGAGGATTTCCGGTGACGCGGGTGTGGAGGAACACAGGAAATTCTCGCAGGATTAAAACCCAGGCTCTTTAAAGAAATATTAGTTAATGGGCGTGTGGAAAGTAACACGGTTTGGGTGTTAAATGACTGTCTGCTATCAGCTGCTTAGGAGCCAAAGCGCATTTGGGGGTGAGCAGAGCTCAGTTAAGACGACGATATTGCCTGTGCCTTCTGCCCTTAAAGGTTGCTGGCGCCGAGATACTCTGTGACTTGTCCCAAGCTTGTGACAGCCTTCCCTATTCTCTCAGGGCTTAGATTCAAAACAGGAAATGAGTCTACCTGACCAGTTGTTACCATAGAGGGTGAAGGAATTTATCTAGAGATCACTGGGCATCCCAGGAAAGTTCTGTAATTGCACAAGAATTCACCACAATGCACAAAGCTACTTGCCAAGTAGGATTATGTCCATTTATCAAAATAGTTACAGTGTCTCATTGCTAGGAAATACCAAGCGGCATTATCTGAGTGGCTCATCCCTGTGTCCCTTACATACTTGGTCACTGCTTTTTTTTTTTTTTTAAACTCAAACAAACAACAAACCTGTGTTTACATATCAGTTGAGCGCTGGATAATTGTATTGCTAGGAATAAGTACAGTATGTAAACATCTTGAATCTGGTTGCTTAGTTTATATGTTGTGTTATTTTTGTTGCGAGGATCCAAGCTGATAGCAACATTTTTATGAAAATGCTTGAAAACAGAGTAAACTAATTTGTCCTCTTGTAATATCTTCAAGCCAAAAATAGTGGTCTTCTGATAAAATTGGGGGAAACTTAGGCAAGCTGTCTTGTGGAAAGCTGTGAAGGAGTTACATTCATTCATCTTGGGATATGATTCTTTTTATTATTCTTTTGTAGCTTCTTTTCATTTTTTTCCAATGCCAAAGTCTCTAGTAAAGAGTATGAGGGTTGAAGTGCCGTCTCTTGGGGGAGACAGACAAATATACCATTGCTCAAGAACCCTCACTCTCTCAAACTGAGAAAATGTACAGTTTATATTGAAAGTTAAAATGGATACATTCCAGGTAGTATTAATTTTATAGAGGAGGGCTAAGGAATTATCGTATTCCCATAATTACTGAATGGAATGTAAGTTCTAAAGCAGTACATGTTTACCAGGGGTTATATTTTATTTTTAGCCTGATCTAAATAGCACTTCTAAGTTTTTGTAAGCTAATGCACATGAACGTGACAGGCATTTGTGTCAGACGGCACAGAAAGAGGATCTCTCTCTTTTTTTTGAGTTGGCGTCTCGCTCATTCACCCAGGCTGGAGTACAGTAGCACACTCAGGGCCACCGCAGCCTCGACCTGCTGGGCTCAGGCAGTCTTTCCGCCTCAGCCTTCCAAGTAGTTGGGACTACAGGCACGCGCCACCATGCCCCGCTAATCTTTTGATTTACTGTAGAGATGAGGACTCGCCAAGTTGCCCAGGCTGTTCTCGAACCCGTGGGCTCAGGCAGTCCTCTCACCTCGGCCTCCCACAGTGCTGGGATTATAGGTGTGAGCCACCGCATCCGGCACAAAGTACATCCCTCTTGATAACTTCCTTTCTAATTGTAAATTAGTATGGATGAGGATATGCTGTTTACATATACTTCATTACAGTAATCAAAGTGCTTTTACTTTCTGATCATCATGAACATGTAGCAATTAACCGCTGCTTCAGCCTGGAGTGCTGGGTACGTGCGCCGTGTGATGGAGACGGGCCATAGCTGGCCTCCGTGTCCCAGCTGTGCAGCCCTGGCTACCTTGGCTCCCAGTTTCTGTCTGTAAGGCAAGAGTATCGGGTGCAAGGTTGCCACCCACTCTGGAGTTCAGAGTTTTCTAGCTGACCAGCGTAAACGTACTGGTGCCTGAGGTGGGCAGTTCCGTCCGTGGGTACTGATGCAGCCTGTTCACGCTTCAGGATAAAAGAATAAGAGAGAAAATAAATTCTATTTGATATCCCCAAAGTTAGTGAGGGATCCTGTAAGGGGAGGTGTGTGCCTGTGCTTGTGGCAGGGTGTCCTCCCTCCGATGTTCCAGACAGGCCTGGGGCCTGGTGGCGGTGACTGCCTCTCACACCCAGTGGCATGTCTTGGAGCAAGGGACATCCCACTGCTGCTGTTAAACAGGACCCGGGAGTGAGCGCCCACATGCTGGGCACCAGGGTGCCATGGATGCCCCCAGAGAGGGTTCCTGAGCTCTGGGCAGGATCCGGAGCCCCTGCAGCCGCCTGCCCCGTCTCCTTGGCTGAGCAGCGGGACCATCCCCAGGTGTCTGAGGTAGAGGCCAGGGAAGCAGAGGTGTGTTCAGGGTGCTTGGGGCGGAGATGGTCACCAGAACCTGCAGAAATGCCTTGCTGTTGTGTGTGATATTGTGGGCCGTGAGTCCTCCTCCTGTTCACCCGGTGTTCCCGCCTCACGGGGTGGCCTCCCCAGGGTGGCCTGGAGGTACTTAGCTCTGTGCGTGGCCCGTGAAAGGACCCATACGAGGAAGAGTGAGTGGTAGCAGAAACACTTCGCTGTAAGGATGAAGGGTCCTGTAAAGCTCCCCCCGGAGTCTGCCTCTCTGCCAGTGGCACCTTGTGTCGTGGAGTACGTGGAAAGTGCTGCAATGCTCGTGGGTGGAGGCAAGGGTGGCAGACACAGAGCCCGGGTCAGCTTGGAGCCACCTACCTCCACTCCAGGGCTCGCACGGCGTCACAGCTGGACAAGTGCGTGTGTGAGACAGGTCACTGCTTCATTGTCCACTGAAGGCTTTTGGAGAGACACACGGACCCTGCTGGGCTTCCGGGTCCCCCTCTTCAAAGTGGGCATCGCGTCCAATCTCTGTCCTTCTCGGGTCATGACCGTGCTGGAGCGGAGATCCCTTTCTCAAGGTTGTAGGGGGAAGGAGTCAGCAGACAGGGGACTGCCTGGAGTAGCTCTCCAGCAGGTCTGACTTACAGCTTGGCATGGCGTCCCCTGGTCAGCCCAGCCCTCCCCAGCCCACAGTCCCTGGCCAGGACGAGCGAACACCTCCGCCAGTGGGATTCCACTGAATTGTACCGATAGGTAATTAGACCATCCGACGGACATGGGGAACAGTAGACGTAGTTTCAGAATTCGGTCAGAATGCTTAGCAGATACGTGAACATGGACATCGACGTTAAAAGGTAAACATTCGGGTTCTGAACTCAGAGCTCTGAGTCCGCTTCTTGAAGGCGTGTGTTGCTGTCAGGCCACTGGAGGACTTCTGGACTTCCGTGTTTTTCTTATGAATAAGTTGGTTTACTGTAGGGAGAAACAGGCGTTATGGAGGCCTCCCTAGAGACGCAGGGGAGCGTTACTCACGGCGTCTTAGTTTAGACTCTAATTCTGAAGGGGGGGTGACAGACACAGCAGGTGGAGGGGCTGGCTGGGGGTAGTGTCACTGTGAATCCCGGCACGTCCACTTCCTTGACAGTCCTTTGGAAGGGCCTTAGAAGCAGTTCGTCAGTTGTAGGATTGCAGACCTAGCTATGATACCTAGCTTTGATTTCCCTATGCTTCAGATATGTTTGGCTCTGAGTACTTCTGCCACAAAGACTTTCTTTTACTTATGTGCTGTCCTTTTTTCCTTCTTTCATATTTTACTCCTCTAGATTGTCTGATTGCTATGTCACTCCATTCCCAGGAACTGGGGCTACCTTTGTCTTTTTCCAGGTTGTCATTCACACATTGATGTGTAAATCACTTAAATCTCTGTCTTCTGTTTTCCTTTCAACAAGTATTTTCTTTGCTAGTCTACTCCTTCTGCAGTAAAGCTTCCACCCTTCAAAAACATTGTATCTTCCTTATTTAACATACGAAAATAGATGCAAGCCAGATAGAGGTCCCTTTTAACCAAGCAAAATGATAATTTTAAGGGTATGACATTTGTGTCTCCACTGCAACCCAGTGAATCTTTTCACAGTCATTAATAACAGGAATTTTTAGTTATTTTAATGACTATTCTTAAGTGTTCTGCATACTGATGGTCTGCATCCCATACTAATAAAAGTCAAGCAGTGAATTTCCAAGTACGTTGCCTTTTTGCTACTCAGTGACTCACATTTGAGTAAATATCTTTTATTTGTTATTAACGTTATAAGAATGCAAGAGATTGGACTTTGCAGGTAATTTCTCAATTTTTCGTTCTTAAAGTAAAATTTAGGTATATTGTTTTGAAGGGAGTAATCACGAGTAAAAGGGAAGCATCTACTTTGCTGTAAGGTTCAGTAGTAGGTAGCATTTAGCTTTCTTGGAAAAAAGAACATTCTGGTTTATAACCTTTATTTGGACATTTAATTTAGGTGAATAGAGGATTCAGTTGTGTTATAAAAATATTTGACTTTAATTTCCAAAGCTTTTACTTAAGGTACAATTCTGTGATAAGCAAAAAGTACTGATTTAGTAGAATGTTAATTTCTCAGAGGATAAATTTCAATAAAGATACCGACACAGAAGTAATTTTTTGTTTTTGTTTCAATTTTGCTCCCAGTTCCCACTGCCTGATCAGAGAACCTGGGTAAGTTTCCTGCTTATACTTTTGACTAACGTAATGTAACACTAAAAAGAAAACAGCTTGCATTCTTGATTGCTGTAGAGACGTAGAGAGTCCTGACCCCTGTTCAGTGGCAGCCTTCAGAGAGGGCTTCCTGCGTTGTGAAGCTGCGTGCGTCCAGCTATGGTGGGGCATCCAAAGGGAGTGGGGAACTGTTTACAGAATGCCTTAGTTCGATGAACTTGGCCCATTCCACACACTCATGCCTTGATGTGGGGCTCTTGCTGGGCACCTGGGGGCATGCTCAAAGAGGCTTCGAAGTGGGTGACTGTGCAGAAGCAATGTCACTTGGGGGAGCCTGTCTCAGCCTTCTGACGGATAAGTTGGAACTTGTGTGTGAACACAGGCTGACACTGGCCTTCACGTTCATATGCCCCAGGGAGGAAATTGGTTCTGGCTATTTGTAGAAATAAGACTCAATGTTTGAAAATCCATCTCTCATGTCATCTAAGAGTGGCTCTTTTAGCGCCAGGTCTCACCTGCTCAACTTTCAACTTCTGTTTCCAGATAGTCAGTTTTCAGGTAGTGATACCAAGGGACAGCCTTATTTTTTTATTGAGGAAGACAGGACACAGAGAGAACACTGCTTAGTCGGTTTTCACCCCCAGATCCAACTTGGTCAACGAAAATACCATACATTACAAAATTTTGTCTGCGCACAGATGTACTTTTACTTGTCTTCTTCGTGGACGTTTTCCTGATTCTGAGGAGAGGGTGAAGTCTTGGGATTTAGGTCCACTGTCCCTTTAAAGCCCCACGTGGTTATAGAGAAACATAGCGGGGACACTTTAGCACTTGTCTGTTTCCTCTATCTGATGGTAGTTTTCCTTGACCAGGAACGCCTCTATTTTCTCTGCTTTGTGGAATATGTGACAAATTGTGTTTTTCTCATTCTGAAAGGATGAGAACTTTTAGGGATTAAGTTCATTTATTTCAAAAGTAGGAATGTATTTAGAGAGACAGAGAACAGAGAGAGAAGAGAGCAAAGGAGGAGAAAGAGGGAGGGGGAAGAGAGGAGAACAGAGAGAAGAGAGAACCGGAGAAAAGAGAGAGGAGAGAGGGAAGAGAAAGCAAAGAGAGAGGAGAGAGAGAAGAGGGAAGAGAAAGAGAAGAGAGAGAGGGGGAAGGAGAGAAGAATAGAGAGCGATAAGAGAGAACAAGAGGGAGACAGAGAGAGGAGAGGGAGAGAGAGCACGCGTCACAGAGGGCTGTCCTTTGGTTTCTGAGCTGGCATTCCCAGGGCTCCTTGGCGCTTTCTGGTCGAGGTCTGTCTCGAGGAGGCTCATTCCTCAGGGTCCCCAACCTTCCCCAGGTACGATATGGCTCTGGCAGCAGCCGGGCCGTCTGCAACTCGAGGCTGCCGATGCCACCCTGGCACCCGTGGCCAGCAGTCGCCCGCCTCACGGTGCCAGTGAGAGAGAGTTCAGGTCCAGCTGCCTTCTTCAGCTGCGGCATGGCCGCCGCTGTCCAGCGCTTGGAAACATGCCTGTTTCGTTGAGTCACAGCTTTTTCAGATTGTGGTTTACGTTTGTATTATAAAATGGATACCAGCAGAAAATATGAAAGACGTAGGTTTATGATTTTGGTGGCAAAAACCCTCCGAGGGGCTTCGTCATCTTGATGCTGAATGCGATGCTGGGAGCGAGATAACCACAAAGTAGGAATGTTTACTTCCCCAGATGACCGTGATTCTGTGATTTCTCAGGATTATCAGGTGAATAAATATAGAAAACTCCCAGATCCACAAACTTTCCCATCATAAGTTATTTATGAAAAGTCCGTTGTTTTGTGATAAAGCCATGTGTAATCTAATTTGTGAAACATGAGGTCACATAACTTACGGTGCCCCAGACATATCATTTCATATAATCAGGTTGTCACTTTAATAGTTTTAATGAGAAATGTTTTCATGTCATCAATTATTTGCTGCCAGATAATAAATGTTAAGCTAAGTGCTTGGACCTAGTTGATGCTATCTTGCTTGATGAAATGTTTGTAAAAATACTTACTTTATTTGACCGGAGAGATAGCGACATTTTTGGGTAGGAGCTAGGGAATTGTGTCTAAATACTAGTTTGCGTCAGTATAAAGTTAATAGCCTCTTGGGGATGGAAAGGGGGTGAAATGACTTCCTCTTCCAGACATCTGGCTGCAGATAGCATCAACAGCTATTATATATGTAAATAAAAATTACTGCTCCGTAGAAAAAACTGTCATTTACTGATCTTAGATTAGCCCATGGCATTCGTGGTGACACGGCAATACATGTTGAAATATATGCTCTAACTTTTCCCCTGTATTCTCCCCTTTCCCAGGAAGTTTATCCATCATAGTGGTACACATTGCTCTTTTCATTGACTTTGCCGTAATTTAAAAACTAAATAGCTAGATTCTGTTCCATTTATTCCGGTTTATCCTGATTTTTAAAATCTAAAACTTTGAAGTAGATGTCAAAACTTACTACTTCCCCTTAAAAAAAGCATGTTACTTCCAGAGGGACATCCTGTGAGTCAGACCAGACATCCAGCGACAGTTGGGGTTTGGATCCGTCTACAAGTGAATGCTCATCCTCGTCCTACACCTTGATCTGAGGTGTAGACCGGACTGCCGTTGTCTCAGAGCTGCGTTCCAGGCCACTGTGTCTCCTAGTGTGGAGACTGAGTCTCTCCGGAGATGCCAGGGGCCGTCAGCGCAAACGTGGGGAGGGTGGAAGGAGGAACTCACTGAGGCCTTTTCTGTAGCAAGGGCTGGGAACGGAGGGTGTTGTGTGTACATGCATGAGCGTGTGTGTACATGTGTGCATGCATGTGTACGCCCAGGTGTGTCAGCGGTGACCCTCTCTCACGTCTCATCTTCTCCTTCCCCTCCCCCATTCCAACTTAGTCCTGTTGTCATTTGACACCAGAGACCAAAGGTAGGGGCTAGCTTATAAGAGAGGCACTGGGGCGGAGGACCTCTTTTCTCTGTCATCTCTAAGGACATCTCTGTTGAGCCATCAAGCCCATAATACACGTTCTTGTTTCCTGATGGTTTTCCCAAACCGAAACAGTTTGCGGCCATCACAGTGATCCTCCTTCCAAAGGAGCTGGCTGGCCGTGGGCAGCTGTAAAAGCAAGACATGTTTTTCAGCAGCCAGCTGAAGGACTGTCACTTACGAGTCCAGAAAAGAAAGCCAAGTATGTTCGTCGAAGCCGCTTACCATGGTGCTGTGGCTTGCCTCGCTGCAGGAACCTGAAGGTGTCAACAGGACAGATACGCAGTGATTTAAAGACACTAGATAATGAAACTTTATTGAAACCTTGCATGTCCATAAATAAAACATTGGTACCCAGGCCCCAAGCACTTCCTGCTCTTCCCAATAAATACACGCACTCCTGACCCTGACCCTGGCCAGCTCCTGCTCCAGCTGAAGGCCAGAGGTTATTTTTCACTCAGACAATCTGCCTCATGGTGAGTGGAATATCAAAATGACTTTCTGAAAGGAACAGTTAGGAACAGTACTATCTGAAAGGAGCAATACTATCCTGCAGCCTCTCTGGGTTGCTTTTTTCATGAATAAAACCCAATGGTCTGAGCGTGCCAGTGCTCGGCTAGGAGGAGCAATGGCCGCCTCGGCAGTCCGGCAGCCTCTGAGCGGCATCACCGCGGATCTCTGCCCCGTGATCAGTGAGTGTCAGAACCCTTCACGGTGACAAATGTGCTGTCCACTCCCATCTGCAGAGAATGCTTTAGCAGCCGAGTGATTATGAATCAACCCCTGAGCTTAGGCCCTCGCTGCCTTGAAGTGCGTTCACATTTGTCATCTGACAAGTCAATGTATCTTGACTTTCCTCCGAGATTTTTCTATACCGTGTTTGACGAAGGGCATCTGGCAAATTGGCGGTGGTACCCTGTACGTTGCAATTCGTAGCTGGCGTCAGGAGTCTGGGTGTGGGAGGGAAGGACAGGCTCCAGGATAAAGAGAGAAGTCAGGGAACTAACCAGAACAGGGATCGCCATTTGAGAATCAAACATGCAGTATTCCCTCGGTGAGAAGAGACCAGGCTCACGCCGTGCTGCTCAGATTCTGCTCTAGTTCAAGAAGTTGCTGGGATTCTGCCCAGCCTCGTGTCCACGGAAGACACACTTGGCTAACTTTCCTGTTGAGGAAGAAACGTTGCCTTTGGTGTTTAACTCGAGCTGGTGAAGTAGGCCTCTATCTCTCTCTGTCTAGGCCTCCACCTCTACCTTGCTGTCTCGTCAGCATAAGAATGAGCCTCGTGGGCCGGCCGGTCACTTGAACGTGCAGTCGGTGTCACCCGGCCCTGTGTGTCTTTGGTCTACCACCCCAACTCTCTGAGAAATACCCAGGATGCACCTGGAATGCAAACACCATTTTCATAGCTTTTGCGCTTCCTAGGAGCACCCTGCCCTGAGAACCAAATAAATAGTGGGTGAATGGATTTAACTCGATGGCCTGAAACTTTGCCCGTTCTGCTTACGAATTCGGTGGTGAGCACTTCCTCAAGTCATACGAGCCCTGAAGGATACGTGACATTCTGAGAGGGTGGAAGGAAAGGGGTGAGGCCTCTGACTACAGACGTAGAGAATCAAGCTGACTCTAATGTAAAGACCACCTTCGGATGGTGACTCTGTCAAAGACACACACAGGCAGGCACAGACTCGAAGATTAGAAGCGACATAAATTAGGTTGTTGGAGGGTAAGAAGTAGGCAGGAGAGCTTTTCCCAAGAATGGTTTTCTCTAAAAGTGCGATTCCATGAACTGCCCCCTCTCTTGTAATGTGCCTGCCCAGTTATCTTATTATGAAGTCTTAATATATCATAAGCTGTCATCTCAACCCAGTCTTTGTCCAGAACACATGAGTATTGCATCAAAATTATTTGTCTATAATTCCATTAAAACATGGTATGTTGGGATATTAATTTGAGGTAGTCTTAAGCATTCTTCCCCTTCAAATGTTTTCTTTCTGAGTTGTACACATGTGGCCTAAGCTGCAATGTGCAGCACGTTACATTCTTCTGTGCTGGGAGTCCTTTTCATGGGATTCTTTTGGTTTTGTGCTTAAGGCATCTAGCACCCCTTCCCAAAACTTCCATTGTGTTGATGTCCATAACGTGATACGAATGCTATCACTTAATCAATACAAAGTCACATTGGCCTGATTATCTCTCTGTGTGCTTCACTGCTCACTTGTGTATCAGGTTGTTATGAAATGGTCTAACCCAAGGCCTTATGACAAAGGGTCACCAAGCACTTTACAAGCTTGGCTCTATTTGTGTTATTTCCTAAACCCATCAGTTTTCTCATTGTCTGTGTAATATCAGAACTCTGCAGTCTCTTTCTGTCACCCATTGCATTTGGTAGATTTGATGCTTCCCTGTTTTTTGCTTTGTTTTGTTTTTGAGTCAGAGTCTCACTCTGTTGCCCAGGCTGGAGGGCAGTGGCACGCTCACGGTCACTGCAGCCTCGACCCGCTGGGTTTAGGTGATCCTCCTGCCTCAGCCTTCCAAGGAGCTGGAACTACAAGTGTGCACCACCATGCCTGGCCATTTTTTAAATTTATTGTAGAGATGAGGTCTCGCCAAGGTGCCCAGGCTGGTCTCAATCCCATAAGTTCAGGCACTTCTCTCACCTTGGCCTCCCATGCCTCACCTCTTAATATCACCAAATGAGGATTGGTTTTTTTCTATCTTTTTTTTTTTTTAAGTTGGAGTCCTACTCTGTCGCCCAGGTTGGAGTGCAGTGGCACACTCTTGGCCACCGCAGCCTCGACCTGCTGGACCCAGGCGATCCTTCCACCTCAGCCTTCCAGGTAGCTGGAACTTGATGCTTCCCTTTTAATGATGGTCTTGGCTTTCCAGAGATTGCCACTGAAGAAAAGATGCCACACCCTTCACGGTCTTGTGCTTTTGCCTTTCAGATGTCGGCGATTGAAAACATGGCGGAAAAGCTGGAGGGCTTCAGTGCCCTGAAACCAGAGGCCAGTGAGCTCCTGCAGTCGGTGCCCTCCATGTTCAACTTCCGGGCGCCCCCCACGGCCCTGCCGGAGAGTCTCCTGCGGAAGGGCAAGGAGCGCTACACCTGCAGGTAGCCACGGTCACTTAAGGCGATGGCCCTGTCTCCCTTTGGTTTCCAAAGGCCCGGCCGTCTGTGTGGGAAGTCATTCTTGATTTGGTGATTAGCAGTCACCGTGATAGAGCCCAGGCACTTCAAAGTGCTCTTTATTTGGCGCGGTGTAAAAATAGTGGTTTTAAAAACTTATCATGAAATGAGAGTTTTAACACAGGCCATTTGGCTGTGATAAATGAGTTTGGAACCAGCCCAGGAGCTATCCACTTGTCACCCTGTGATATTTATGAGTTTTCTTCCGCAGTTAATTATTTTCATCCAAAGGTATAATACTACGGTCCTCAAACACGTGTTTGTAAATGGTCGTGGCATTGAAGAATCAGGTCCACAAGTGGAGAAAGCTAGTTAGTATCCCTCGTTCCTCCTCAGGGCAGAGCGAGGCTCGTTTTATGTCTCTGATTTCACGTGTGTTTTTTTCCCTAAATAAATTGTGCTTATAATTTCTGAATTGTCTTCAGAAATTTGTGGTATCTGACTCAAGACATATCAATTTATCTGCTCCTTGAAAAAATGTGTCACTTTCTTTCCAGAAAAGCTTTTATGGGTGCCTACCTTGATGGATGCAGTCTCGGGGTCTTGTCTGATCTGATACCACTCTGTGCACAGGGCTTGTCACTGTGGCTGACACGTCAAATGAGTCGAAACATTTGAAATCTGTTTACATCCACCCAGAGTCACCAGCTCTCGTTATTTATTTATTTATTTATGTGTGTATGTATGTATGTATGTATGTATTTAATCCGCTTGTCTGGTTCAGTGTTGTGAATGTGAAGACGCCGAGTTAATAAGAGAGGCGTACGGGGTCGTCAAAACTGAAGTCTGGTTTCATAAACCGCCGTTTATGCCTAAGAGCTTCTACCCTCGCTCGTGGCACGGCTTCATTTGTAGAGTTATTTATATCCATAGCATGGCATTGTTGCAGATGTTAAATACCAAAGGCATGTGAGTTCCATGCAGGATTAATTAAGTCGGGAATAAGCATCTGACTGCTCCATGGTCCGAGGGAAATGAAGTGGATGTGCTGACTTTCTCTCATCAACATCTCTTCGTGACAGATACTGCGGCAAGATCTTCCCAAGGTCTGCAAACCTGACGAGGCATCTGCGGACCCACACGGGGGAGCAGCCCTACAGGTATGTCAGGGATGTTTGCTGAGTATCTCCATCAGTGCTGTGATGGTGCTTTTGTCTGTGTCTGAATTTCCTCCATGTCTGTTCAATTTTGAGTCAAAGAAGAGCTCACCCATGACTAGGATGAATTAGAAGAGTGCTGATGTCTTTTGTGGAGGCTTTGTACTGCTCAGTTTAAAAGTCCTAGCATGGTGTCTAGTACAGAATAAGTATTAGAAGTACTGGCCATCCTTGCTGGGTGGCACGGTGGCTCACGCCTGTAATCCCAGCACTTTGGGAGGCAGAGGCGAGAGGATTGCCTGAGCCCAGGGGTTCTTGACTAGCCTGGGCAACTTGGCAAGACTTCATCACTACAGTAAATAAAAAAATTAGGGCGTGGTGGTACACACCTGTAGTTCCAGCTACTTGGAAGGCTGAACCACTGCAGTAATGAACCCCTGCAGTATAAGTATGAACCACTACAGTAAATAAAAAAATCAGTGCATGGTGGTGCACACCTGTAGTTCCAGCTACTTGGAAGGCTGAGGTGGAAGGATCGCCTGAGCCCAGCAGGTGGATGCTGTGGTGGCCATAAGTGTGCCACGGCACTCCAGCCTGGGCGACAGAGTTAAACTCTGAATCAAAACTAAACAAAACTGGCCATCCTTAAAGTTACTCTTATTATTGTAATGCTCTCTCTTTTTAGTAATTAGAGCTATTTTGACATAAATCATAATGTTGCAGCCTTCTCCCACCCCACCCCACTTTTTCTTTTCAAGCCTCAAATCTCTGCTGAGAGTTGACAACCCACATGTACTTTGTGTTCTCAGCACGACGAAGTCAGTTTGTGCAGCTTCCAGTGAAGGTTTAGGGAGTAAATCTTAAGTGTGGGACTGGAGGGAGAACAGATGAAATAGAGTTGACTAGGGACAAGGGGACAATTTTATCAGCAATTTCCTCAAGTACCTCTTCGCTTAACCTGTTCAGTGTCAAGATTCGCAGGATGGCACCTGGCACGTATCTAAGTTTAATATCGTTGTTCAGGAGAGAATGAAAAGAAGCCACATTCCCCCTTCCAATTTGAAAATAGAACTTACACTGTTGAATGTTCAATGCCTTGAACACAGGATTAGGTGCTCATAAATATTTCTTCAAAGAATGAACATTACTTAAGAAATCCCATAATTTCATCCTCCTTTGAAATGTTTATATATGGCATATGTGTTAAAGTTATTTTTTGGTCCGAATGCTAACTTTTTCCACTGAAGTAAATAGATAATTTATCAGGTTTCACGGATTTTTCTGAACTGCGAGAAAAATAAAATGGGCAGAGCAAGGCTCATTTGAAGGTCATTGGAATTGTAGGAGAAAACTAGAGGGAGTTAAACTAAAAAAAAAACAAAAAAACCTGTGTTTTTCTCAGAGTTTTTGCTTTTCTACGTATTTCATGCATCGCTGACTGTAAGTGATATTTTAAATTTATGCGTGATAGAATGCGCTTGATATAACACATCTCAGAGAGAGAGCATAATGGAAAGTCTTAGATAATTTCCCCTTTTAAGGAAATGCCATTCCCAGAAATTTTGCTGAAGTGGAAGGAAAGGTTTCCACATCACATCTTGTGGCAGGCAAGGGTGCTGTTATGTAGTCGTGGAGTCATTCGCATTTTACTCCTCTTCGTACCCAGATTCAGTGGCTTTATTATACCTCATCAGTGGTGCTATTGATATTCATTCATTCATTCGTTTGTGCGTTCATTCGTTCATTTATTTATTGTTAGGGACAGAGTCTTGCTCTGCTGCCCAGGGTGGAATACAGTGGTTTGACCATAGCTCACTGCAGCCTTGAACTCCTGGCTCTAGTGATGATCCTTCTGCCTCAGCCTTCCTAGTAGCCAGGACTACAGGTGCATGCCACCATGCTAAGCTAAGTTTGATTCTAATTTTAAAAAGTGTTTTGTGTGGGTGTGAGTGGGTGTGTGTGTGTGCGTGTGTGTGTGTATGTGTGTGTGTGTGTGTGTGTGTGTGTGGTTGTGCTGAAAATAAAAAGATCCAAAAGGTCCAGTTTTATCTGGGGGAAAAGTCAATATCTTTTACATTGATTTCACTATGTTTTTGTTTTATTCAGATATTAGTAGGTTATTCAATAGAGATTTTGCATTAAAAAGTGAATACCCCCAGAATTTCAGCTGTTGCCCAGGAACCTTGTGGTGGTCACTAAAAGTAGAATTGGGACTATGAAAGTGTGAAAAAGGGCTGGGCGTGGTGGCTCATACCTGTAATCCTAGCACTTTGGGAGGCCTAGGTGAGAAGACTGCTTGAGTCCAGGAGTTCAAGACTAGCTTGGTCAACATAGCAAGACTTCATCTCTACAAAAAAATAAAAAATAAGCCGGGCTCGGTGGCTCAGCCTGTAATCCCGCGCCTTTGGGAGGCTGAGGTGAGTGGATTGCCTGAGCCCGTGGGTTCGAGACCCGCCTGGGCAGCGAGACCTCATCTCTACAATAAATCAAAAAATCAGCTGGGCATGGTAGCGTATGCCTGTAATTCCGGCTACTTGGAAAGCTGAGGCGGAAGGATCGCCGGAGCCCAGCAGGTCGAGGCTGCGGTGGCCGGAAGCGGCCACTGCACTCCAGTCTGGGCGACCGAGTGAAACTCCAACTCAAAAAAAAAATAAATAAATAAAAAAATAAAAAATAAAAAATATTAGCTGAATGTGGTGGTATATGCCTGTAGTCTCAGCTACTCAGGAGGCTGAAGCAAGAGGATCACCTGAGCCCAGGAGGTTGAGGCTGTGGTGAGCCATGATTATGCCACTGTCTTCAGTCCTAGGTGACAGACTCAAACAAAAAGAAAGACAAAGAAAGTGGAATAATAGAGTGCATAAGAAGACCAGAAGATAGCCAGGAGGAAATCAGAAATTTACCCCAAAATGGATGATATTTG